>NW_026884921.1:0-63166 GCF_032173495.1 Musca vetustissima | reverse complement strand
TATATACAGTGGCTCCATCGAATAATCGGACAAGTGTTTGTCAGATATAATAATGCTATACATTTCAAAAAAATGTCTAAATGTGTAGTTTTTTTCGCTTTTATTTACACATTACTTACTTATATTTCTGAACAATACAAAAAGCAACAACTTTCCTAGTGATAAAAGTAAATTTCGTCAGAAAAACAAAATTAACTCAATTTATTGTGTTCAACGCAAAATCGGACAAAACAAAGTATCAATGTTAAAAGTCCCGTTATTATGCAAATATGAACTTCAAATCTGTATTTTGTTTGTCGTATTCATTTGTAAATTGCATTTAGATCAAGAAAGTGGTAAAACTAAATAAAAATAAATTTAAATGGCTCCAAAAGGGAAAAAATTCAGTGTGGAAATCAGACAATTAATAGATAAATTGAATTATGAAGGTAAAACAGTAAGAGAAATTGCCGTATTGGTTGGAATGAATAAATCTACTGTCCACGACATTATAAAGAGGTTCCGTGATGAGTTCAGATTGACCAATAAAAGCAGAGAAGGTCAATGGAAGATATTGAATGAGCGAGAAGAGCGTTCGATATTAAAAGAAATAAAACAATATCCATTTAAAAGCGCAAAAGAACTTAAAATAAATTTAAAAACTCGCACTTGAAAAGTTGTGTGCCTAAATACTATTCGCAATACATTACATAAATATGATTATTATGGAAGAGTTGCAAGAAAAAAAGCATTTATAAGCCTTAAAAATAAAAACAGTAGAATAAAATATGCCAAGGAGTATTTACTAAAATTAGAAGATTTTTGGAAGCAGGTAATTTGATGATAGATCATCTTAAAATACATTTCTATTGATAGTTTCCATTATATTAAGGATCTGTTTACTGACGAAAGCAAATTTAATTCGCACGGATCAGATGGAAAGATGTATGTGTGGCGTAAGCCAAATGCTGAATTTAATCATAAGAATACAAAAGCCACTGTTAAGCACGGATGAGGTTCTGTTATGTTTTGGGTCTGCATGTCGAGTGCGGGAATATACAATTTGCATTTTATTGATGGTAAAATGGACAAATTTGTCTACCTCAACATTTTAAAACAAAATGTAAAAAGTGCAGACAAATTGGGTATCGCGAACAACTTTGCCTTTTATCAAGACAACGATCCCAAGCACACATCAGGTGTTGCAAAGCTTTGGTTGATCCATAACTGTCCCAAACTTATACAAACACCTGCACAGAGCCCAGACCTTAACGTAATTGAGCATCTTTGCGAAGAATTAGCTAGAAGAGTGTATGAAAAAAATGTAACTCCTTGGTACAGCTTAAGGAGGCTTTACTGAAATCGTGGAACTCCATAGAGCCGGAGGTATGCCAGAATTTGGTCAAATCAATACCGAAGCGTTTACAGGCCGTTCTGGACAACAAAGAATATGCAACTAAATATTAATTTCTCGATTTTTTGCATTTTTTGACATTGATACTTTGCATTGTCCGATTTTGCGTTGAGCACAATAAATTGAGTTAATTTTGTTTTTCTGGCGAAATTTACTGTTATCACTAGGAAAGTTGTTGTTTTTTGTATTGTTCAGAAATATAAGTAAGTAATGTGTAAATAAAAGCGAAAAAAACTACACATTTAAACAATTTTTTTGAAATGTATAGCATTATTATATCTGACAACCACTTGTCCGATTATTCGATGGAGCCACTGTATATATATATATATATACAGTGGTGGTCACAGAATTAAAACATTTACTGTGGTAAACATTTTTTGATCAGTCCTCGACTCGTTTGAAGTATTTTCGAAAATTTTTTAATTCAGAACACTTCGATATACTGCATTTAAGAGATTTAGTGTGAAAATGGAAAATTATTGCATGCAATTTTTCCATAAATAACGGTTTTTATGAAAATACATCGACTTTGAAGTGGCCATATAATTAAAACATTGTGTGATTTTTTACTTTACTGCATTTTTTGAAAATGTTTTTAAAAAAGCTCTTTAATTTAGTTAAATTATGTAATGTAAGCACCGATAAAATCATTTACTGATAACAATTTTTGAAAAAAATTGTAAAATCTATCAAAATTGCCCAAAAATTTCAGTACACCTTACATTCAGAAAATAACCCTTATTATAGAAAATAAAGGTCCGAATGCACCAGAAATTGCTAGAATTAGTAGAAAACAATAAACAATTCTCAAAATAAATAAATATTTGAAATAAAAACTGAAAAAATGGGAATTAACCTTAAGGAACGATTCAATTTCGATAGCCTTTATTGAAGAAGGCCGGAATATTTTTGCAGTATGTGAGGAAATATCGATTGATATTGGCATTTATTATATCAAATCGATTGTTCGAGTAGTACAGAATATATTTTATCAAAAAATATATCAGTCACAACAGAACGAACAGAGATCAACGCCTATGTTTACGAAGAAAACGTTTCTGGTACACAGCAGCATGTTTGATGGTTAACTCTTGACCCTTAAAATATATTGAACATGACAATATTTTTCCAAAATAATATTTTTTGAATAGAATAATGTCCGTTTAATCTATTTTAGCCTAAAAGAAAGAAAAAATTTACAATTTGACAAATATTTAAAGTCTTGTGTTGAGCATCAAAAATGCTGCTGTGTGGCAGAAACTTTTACTCGTAAACATAGGCGTTGATCTCTGTTCGTTTTGTTGAGAATGATATATTTTTGGATAAAATATATTCTGTACTACTCGCACAATCGATTTGATATAATAAATGCCAATATCAATCGATATTTCCTCACATACTGCAAAAATATTCCGGCCTTCTTCAATAAAGGCTATCGAAATTGAATCGTTCCTTAAGGTTAATTCCCATTTTTTCAGTTTTTATTTCAAATATTTATTTATTTTGAGAATTGTTTATTGTTTTCTACTAATTCTAGCAATTTCTGGTGCATTCGGACCTTTATTTTCTATAATAAGGGTTATTTTCTGAATGTAAGGTGTACTGTACAAATTTTTGGCAATTTTGATAGATTTTACAGATTTTTTCAAAAATTTTTATCAGTAAATGATTTTATCGGTGCTTACTTTACATAATTTAACTAAATTAAAGAGCTTTTTTAAAAACATTTTCAAAAAATGCAGTAAAGTAAAAAATCACACAATGTTTTAATTATATGGCCACTTCAAAGTCGATGTATTTTCATAAAAACCGTTATTTATGGAAAAATTGCATGCAATAATTTTCCATTTTCACACTAAATCTCTTAAATGCAGTATATCGAAGTGTTCTGAATTAAAAAATTTTCGAAAATACTTCAAACGAATCGAGGGCTGATCAAAAAATATTCACCACAGTAAATGTTTTAATTCTGTGACCACCACTGTATATATATATATATATACAGTGGCTCCATCGAATAATCGGACAAGTGGTTGTCAGATATAATAATGCTATACATTTCAAAAAAATTGTTTAAATGTGTAGTTTTTTTCGCTTTTATTTACACATTACTTACTTATATTTCTGAACAATACAAAAAACAACAACTTTCCTAGTGATAACAGTAAATTTCGCCAGAAAAACAAAATTAACTCAATTTATTGTGCTCACGCAAAATCGGACAATGCAAAGTATCAATGTCAAAAAATGCAAAAAATCGAGAAATTAATATTTAGTTGCATATTCTTTGTTGTCCAGAACGGCCTGTAAACGCTTCGGTATTGATTTGACCAAATTCTGGCATACCTCCGGCTCTATGGAGTTCCACGATTTCAGTAAAGCCTCCTTAAGCTGTACCAAGGAGTTACATTTTTTTCATACACTCTTCTAGCTAATTCTTCGCAAAGATGCTCAATTACGTTAAGGTCTGGGCTCTGTGCAGGTGTTTGTATAAGTTTGGGACAGTTATGGATCAACCAAAGCTTTGCAACACCTGATGTGTGCTTGGGATCGTTGTCTTGATAAAAGGCAAAGTTGTTCGCGATACCCAATTTGTCTGCACTTTGATTTACATTTTGTTTTAAAATGTTGAGGTAGACAAATTTGTCCATTTTACCATCAATAAAATGCAAATTGTATATTCCCGCACTCGACATGCAGACCCAAAACATAACAGAACCTCATCCGTGCTTAACAGTGGCTTTTGTATTCTTATGATTAAATTCAGCATTTGGCTTACGCCACACATACATCTTTCCATCTGATCCGTGCGAATTAAATTTGCTTTCGTCAGTAAACAGATCCTTAATATAATGGAAACTATCAATAGAAATGTATTTTAAGATGATCTATCATCAAATTACCTGCTTCCAAAAATCTTCTAATTTTAGTAAATACTCCTTGGCATATTTTATTCTACTGTTTTTATTTTTAAGGCTTATAAATGCTTTTTTTCTTGCAACTCTTCCATAATAATCATATTTATGTAATGTATTGCGAATAGTATTTAGGCACACAACTTTTCAAGTGCGAGTTTTTAAATTTATTTTAAGTTCTTTTGCGCTTTTAAATGGATATTGTTTTATTTCTTTTAATATCGAACGCTCTTCTCGCTCATTCAATATCTTCCATTGACCTTCTCTGCTTTTATTGGTCAATCTGAACTCATCACGGAACCTCTTTATAATGTCGTGGACAGTAGATTTATTCATTCCAACCAATACGGCAATTTCTCTTACTGTTTTACCTTCATAATTCAATTTATCTATTAATTGTCTGATTTCCACACTGAATTTTTTCCCTTTTGGAGCCATTTAAATTTATTTTTATTTAGTTTTACCACTTTCTTGATCTAAATGCAATTTACAAATGAATACGACAAACAAAATACAGATTTGAAGTTCATATTTGCATAATAACGGGACTTTTAACATTGATACTTTGTTTTGTCCGATTTTGCGTTGAACACAATAAATTGAGTTAATTTTGTTTTTCTGACGAAATTTACTTTTATCACTAGGAAAGTTGTTGCTTTTTGTATTGTTCAGAAATATAAGTAAGTAATGTGTAACTAAAAGCGAAAAAAAACTACACATTTAGACATTTTTTTGAAATGTATAGCATTATTATATCTGAAAAACACTTGTCCGATTATTCGATGTCTGAGCCAATCCCATATGTTTTTGTCCGATATAGGTCCATCCGTTGACAGGTTAGGTATGATGTTAACCTGAAGATGTCAGTTAGAATGACAAATACAACGACATAACAACAAAATGTTTTAAATTTTTGAATAAAAAAACCAGTAAGGAAAGTTCAAAAGTCGGACGGGACCGACTATATGATACCCATCACCACTATGGGTACATGCAAGACATGTTAATATCTACAATATCTGTAGATATAGAAATTTCGCATACATCAGTCGAGATTTAATTCAGTACTGTGTGCAAAATTTTGCTTATATCGGACCAATATTGGGAGTTTGGTGCACAATTTTCTTTAAATCGGACTAAACTATATATGGGAGCTATATCTAAATCTGAACCGATTTCAACAAAACCTCGCATTCATCAATGACTTAATTTAGTACGCTGTGCAAAACTTTGTCTCAATCGGATAAATATTGGCAGTATGGTGCTCCATTTACATAAAATCGGACGAAACTATATATAGCATATTTAGATATAAATCTGAACCGATTCCAACAAAATTTCTCATACCTAATTCAGTACTCTGTGACCTAATTCTGTACTCTGTGCAAAATGTTGCTTTAGTCGGACCACTTTTGGGAGTTTGGTGCACTATTTACATTAAATCGGAGGAAACTGTACTTCGGAGCTATATCTAAATAGGAACCGATTTCAACAAACCTGGGCATATAACTATCTAGACCTAATTCAATACTCTGTGCAAAATTTTGTCTCAATCGGACCACAACTGGGAGTTTGATGCATCAATAAGTTAAATGAGACGAAAATATATATGAGAGCTTTATCTAAATCTGAACCCATTTTCTCCAATAGGGTTCGTCCTTGGGCCAATTAAGTGACCTGTGCCGAAAAAATGGACCTATATTTATTATTTATAGTGGAGAGATTTGCTACCTAATAAGAACTTGACGTACTAAATTGCAGTCAATTCGGTCGAAAAATACGACCAGTAAGGAAAGTAGTAAAGTCGGACTGGGCCGACTATATGATACCCTTCACCATGTTGGGTATATTGTACATATGTATCCTAAAAAATGCATGTCTATGTTCCCTCTTTCACCAGTCCCTCCTAACTTTAATTTCATTAGAGCAGATTCAGAGTCGCCTGCGTGACATGGGGAAAATTTATGGAAAACGATTTATAGCAAAATTGATACACGCTATTCGGTACGTCGCATTGTTAAAAATATAATCTATATGTGGGAGTATATCTAAATCTGAACCTGAAGCATCATTTACATAAAATCGGATGAACATATATATGGGAGATATATCGAAATCTCGACCGATTTTCCCGAAACTCACCACTCATCATTCTAGACTCAATTTAGTACGCTAAGCCAAATTTTGTGCAAATCGAAGCATATAAAATTACTTTGGTGCACTATTTACCTAAAATCGGACGAAAATATATATGGGAGCTATATCTTAATCTCAACCGATTTTCACAAAATTTTGCACACATCATTCTGGACCTAATTCAGTACACTATGCAAAAATTCGTGCAAATAGAAGTAAATATAGAGACTTTGGTACACCATTTACCTTAAATCGGACGAAAATAAATATGGGAGCTATATCCAAATCTGAACCGATTTTCAGGAAACTTGACACACATCATTCTAGACCTAATTCATTACGCTGTGCCAAATTTCGTGCAAATCGAATGATATATAGGGACTTTGGTGCACCATTTACCTTAAGTCGGACGAAAATATATATGGGAGCTATATCCCAATCTGAACCGATTTTCACGAAACTCTGCACACATCATTCTAGACCTAATTCATTACGCTGTACCAAATTTCCTACAAATCCCAAGATATGTAGGGACCGTTTACATTAAATCGGACGAAAATATATATTGGAGCTATATCTAAATCTGAACCGATTTTCCCCAATTTCAATAGGGTTCGGCCTTGGGCCAAATAAGTGACCTATGCCAAATTTCATCCAATTCGGATTATAAATGCGACCTGTACTTTGTTTATAATTTAACATCGACAGACAGACGGATGGACGGACGGACATGCATAAATCGACTCAAAAAGTGATTCTATGCATATTCTCAAAAGGAACATATGCACAAAAACATAATACCCTGTACCACAGAGTGGTGAAGGGTATAATCAGAACCTGCAAAATACCAAAAATTTGGGAGTACCGCTATATGGGGACTACCAGAAAAACTGGACCTATTTTTAGTGGAGTAATTTGGTACACAGAATTCAGTTATAAAACGAGCCCAAGAACCCCAAAATACCGAAAACTGGGGGTACCCTTATATGGGGGCTATCCGAAAAAATGGACCTATATTTATAATTTTTAGTAGAGAGATTTGCTACCCAATAAGATTTCAAAGTACCAAATTTCAGCGAATTCAGTTAAAAAACGCGCTAAAGAACCTCAAAATACCGAAAATTGGGGGGGTACCCCTATATGGGAGCTATACCTAAAAGTGGACCGATTTTCTCCAATTTCAATAGGGTTCGTCCTTGGACCAATTAAGTGACCTGTGCCAAATTTCATCCAAATCGGATGATAAATGCGACTTGTACTTTGTTAACAAAAATACATGGACGGACGGGCAGACTGACATTCATAAATCGACTCAGAAAGTGATTATATGCATATTCTCAAAAGGAACCATGGGTCTATCTCGATTATTTTTGTCTGTTACAAACATATGCACAAAGACTTAATACCCTGTACCACAGTTTGGTTAAGATTATACAAATATTCCATAATGGCAACGCTGCATTATGGATCCATTCAATGGTAATTCAGTGCATCCCACAACTTGTTCAGAAGAAATGACAAGAATACATAGCAGCATACCAAAGAATAATCAGGATGAACAAGGAGACGACAAACTCACAAAACGCAACAAACACAAGAGATATGCAGTTAATGTTGCATGTTAAATAAACATTTGGTTTTGGCATTGTGTAAATGGCTCTAGCTGATGCAACATCATAGTTCGTTTAACAGCCATAGCTATCTGTAGCTGATACCGTGCGTCTGACCGAACGACCGAACGACCGTCCGATCAACTCATCGACCACACTGCATAAATGCCTTTTATAAAATTTCATATTCCACACAGTAATAATAATGCAATGCAATTCCGTTCCATTCATTGCACTTCCAATGTAAAGAGAGAATGCCATGCAACGAGAATGGTCTTTGTAAAATCGATTCACACAAATGGAATATTTAAGCCAAGTAGTGTTGAGCAGGACTAACAAAGTCATTACGATATGAATGCTACGAATGAATGGCGTTATTAAAAATGGATTTTGTAATTCAATTAACGCATTCATTCATGAATATTAAAGACCAAGTAGACGACAATGACAAGGATGATGTTGTGCTACTGATAATGGTTATGATTCCAGTTAAGAAGGGAGATTTGCTACTTTTAACGATTTGCGGTTTTGTGGTAATGCTTATTGGCCGAAAAAGATTACAGTTTACAACAAATTGTAATTATGGAGATTTGCTGTGTTATTTGTGGCATCATTTATTTTTAAACAAGAATGTTATTGGTCCATTGGAGATATTTTCGATCAGATTGAAGAAAAGATGTAGATAGATATTAAGTGAAATTTTCACATTTAGATTTTTGCTTTTGACAACAGTTTTAAGTGTAGGTGTAGAATTAATAACACATGGCGTTATATCTTTTTGAATATGTTCGTAACATGGAAAAGACAACGAGATATGCCTATATATGTTGTTTTTTGTAAACAAAGCACATATCGCAAATATGATCCGAAGAGAAAATATAGATGGCAACTATATCTCCCACATATATTTTGACATGATCGAAGTTGACCGGCATGTTAGCAGTTGAAAAATCGCCAGGAGCTATAAATCGACCATAAAACTGTTCTAAACCTTTTACACAAATCTGGTTTCAAAAAGAAGCTCTGGGTGCCACACCACTACCAGAAAAAAAAAGGATGGATCGAATTTCCATCTGCGAAGCCTTGGCCAAACGGAATGAGATAGACACATTTCTTAAACGAACGGTGACTGGAGATGAGTTATGTTACCTTTAAAATGGTCCATATTTGATCAGAGGCCTCCTGTTAGAGAATGCAAATAAAATCTTAAAAATTGGGCGGTTCCATTATATGGGAACTATACAAGAACGTTTACCAATATGGGCTATTTGAAATACCAAACACACAATTCTTAAAAAAGTCATCGCTTATTGATCTGCAGTACCTTATTAAAATATTTTTTAAACCAGTGAGCGGAGCAGTATAGTCGGACGGGGCCGACAATACGACACCCTACACAACTACCACGGAACTCTAACTTTCTGCCAATGTTTGTTCTAAGCCTGGGCAATAATTCGTGATATTTGCCCCGCATGCCCGATTAGATGTCAACAGCACCACTTTCTTACACTGACATATTTTCCGAACATTACTTATATTCTGTACAGCCCTTCTAATTGCTTGTCCAGGTTCCTTTCTTACATTGATATATTTTCCGAACATTACTCACATTCTGTACAGCCCATCTAATTGCTTGTCCAGATTTCCTTCACCATGAGTGATGTTCGGCTTATAATTGTGGCCTATAGATCGACTCGAAAAAAATATGAACAATTACGTTTTCGGTGGTGATCAGATAAATATTTTGGGATGAAGTGGGCATCCCAAAATTATTATCTGATCATCACCGGAAATTATAGGCGTTCTCCATCAACCATAAATCGAACCTCATGGAAATTTTCAAAACGATCAGCGCTATATTTCCGCCCTCTGGTGTGGTAGTAGGTTACTAAATAATATCTGTTTACGTAAGCATTTAAGCGTAACTCCCACATTCGAGTACATACGACAATATAATTGGTATCGATTTGAAGGTCAACCACTCCTCTTGGATATAAAATCAACTTCTCGGTTCTATGTACTTCAGGAGTAAATATATATGCTATGGAATAAAATTTTTGTCATTTTTCACACAAAAGTCAGGGCCCATTTGACCCGCTGAATATAGACCGATCTTTATCAAAACAGGCATCCTTATACTTTGGCTCAATCCCCTTCTCCTTGTAAAAATTCGCGATGTTCGGGCCATAATTGCGGCCTCTAGAGCGACCAGAAAAACCGACAATAATTAGGTATTTGGTCCATTTCATCCCCTAAATATTACATGATCTTTACCAAAAACAATAGGGGTCTTCATTGGCCAGAACCCATCCTACATGCAAATTTCGTGAAGATTGGTCCATAACTGTGGCCTGTATCGTGTTTACAAATTATAGTGGACAGACGGACGGATGGACACACATGTCTAGATCGACTCAGCTAGTCAAGATATGACGATCGGTATACTTAAAGTTGGGCCTAGGACCAATATTTCGCGGCGTTACAAACTCTTGGGCCTGCACAAAGCTATAATACCCTGACAACATAGTTGTGTAGGGTATAAAAAACCAACGCTTATTGGTCTGCATTACCTTATAAAATTATTTTTTAAAACCCACGCTTATTGGTCTGCAGTACCTTATTAAAAAAGTTTTAAAAATCCACGTTTTTTTGGTCTGCAGTATCTTATTAAAATATTTTGTTAAAAATCCAAGTTTATTGGTCTGCAGTAACCTATTAAAAAAGTTTTAAAAATCCACGTTTATTGGTCTGCAGTATCTTATTAAAATATTTTATAAAAATCCATGCTTATTTGTCTGCAAGACCTTATTAAAATATTTTTTAAAAATTCACGATTATTGGTCTGCAGGACTTTATTAAAATAGTTTTAAAAAATCCACGTTTATTGGTGTGCAGGACCTTATTAAATTTTTTTCAAAAATACACGTTTATTGGACATAATTCAGTACACTATACCAAATTTCCTACAAATCGAAAGATATATAGGGACTTTGGTGCACGATTTACATAAAATCGGACGAATATATATATATATAAAATATATATATATATTAAAACCGATTTTCACGAAACTTAGCACATATCATTCTAGACCTAATTAATACGCTGTATCAAATTTCAAGCAAATCGTAAGATATTAAGGGATTTTGGTACACCATTTTCATTAATTCGGACGAAAATATATATGGGAGCTATATCTGAATCTGAACCGATTTTCAGGAAACTTAACGCACATCATTCTAGACCTAATTCATTAAGCTGTGCCAAATTCCGTGCAAATCAAGAGATATATAGGGACTTTGGTGTACTATTTACATAAAATCGGACGAAAATATATATGGGAGCTATATCTAAATCTGAACCGATTTTTCCCAATTTCAATAGGGTTCGTCCTCTGGCCAAATAAGTGACCTATGCCAAGTTTCTTACAAATCGGATTATAAATGCGACCTGTATTTGTTTACAATTTAACATGGACAGACGGACGGACAAACTGACATGGTTAAATCGACTCAGAAAGTGATTCTATGCATATTCTCAAAAGGAACCATGGGTCTATCTTGATTATTTTTGCCTGTTACAAACATATGCACAAAGACATAATACCCTGTACCATAGTGTGGTGAAGGGTATAAAAATAACACTAACCGACTGGTCCCATCTTCGGAAATAATCTAGGTAAGGTAAAAATATTACGATGTCCAATGTTTTGATGAAAGTGGATATTCCAATAATTAGTTCATATCGGATAGTCCGTTTATATGATAAACGGACTAATTTTTTTGGCAAAATGTTGACAATCTTGTAGGAGAGGTACCAGATGAAGTGGAAAGATATTCCCACCTTCGATGTGCAAAGTTTTGAAATCGGTTACTCCCTTCAAGCTTAGTTGTGCCAATCAATCGGCCAGACATAAAGACAGACAGAACGTTTCCCATTGTGTAAAAGCAATAGGGCTGCTACAACAACACACAGATATACGAACGGATGGATATTTGTAAGTTTTATATTGCTTTTATATCCCAAACCATAAGGATAAATTTGCCATTCCATTTGTTAAACATGAAAATAATCTTCGATGTAATTCCATCTTTTGACATAGCCAACATGCCCTCAAAAAGGCATTCCGGATTCCTGGAGAATAAAAATGTCATTCCTGAAGGTGTGCAATATAGTTTTTTGTCAATACATGGCTCCTAAACAAAGGCGTTGAAATGTTCTGTTTATACTACCCTTCATAACACTATGGTACAGGGTATCATGTCTTTGTGCATATGTTTGTAACAGGAAAAAGGAACACAGGGTTCCTTTTGAGAATATGCATAGAATTACTTTCTAAGTCGATTTATGCATGTCCGTCTGTGCGTCTGCCCATGTGAAATTGTGAACAAAGTACATGTCGCATTTATGATCCCAATTGGATGAAATTTGGCATATGGCACTTATTTGGCCCAAGGACGAACCCTATTGAAATTGGAGGAAATCGGTTCAGATTAAGATATAGCTCCCATATATAATTTCGTCCGATTTTATGTAAATGGTTCACCAAACATCCAATGTTTACACAGATTGATGTGTGCGAAGTTATTTTTAAATCCGTTCAGATTAAGATATAGCTCTTATATATAACTTCGTCCGATTTTATGTAAATGGTGCACCAAACATCCAATGTTTGCCGGATTGAGACAAAATTTTGGACAGTGTATTGAATTAGGTATAGACTTATGTATATTTTCGCCCTTTTTTATTTTAATGGCGTACTAAACTCTGAACGTTTGTCCGATGGAGACGAAATTTTGCTTAAAGCATCAAATTTAAACTAGAGTATTTTGTTTTAGGTTTTGTATAAATTGGTTCAGTTTTAGATATAGCTCCCATATATTAGTCCGATTTTACGTAAACGGTGCACCAAACTTCCAAGGTTTGTTCGATTGAAGACAGTATTTTGCAGACCATTGTTTGAGTTGTTCTTTTGTCTCTGGAGTATAGTGGTGGTTTTGCTCGATCGCTAAAAATGGTACACCGATTGACATGAAATTTTGTATAGATTTCCGAATGAAATGTTTATGGCTTGATGGATTATATCTATATACATCATAAATTGAATTTAGTCCGATCGCATGTAGATTGTCCTCTAAGCATGCTATGTCTGTTCTATCGACATGACACTGTACGTATGAGCATATCTTGTATGTACCCAAGGTGGTGAGGGGTATCATATAGTCAGCCCCGTCCGACTTATGGACTTTCCTTACAGGTTTGCTACAGGCATGTTTCAATACCAATTCTAGAGCCCTACAAGGATACTTACATGTCTCACTCCTTTTTCTATCTCGTTTAATAAGTTTTTTTTTTAATTTTTGCGGTAACGAAAAATTTATCTAGCATGAAATGAATTTATGAATTTCGTAAGAAAAAAAAACGACAACAAACTAAAACACTTCTTAATGTGGTGTGTCATTAGCTTGTAGCCCACATTGCTCCAATTTGTATCTTCTTGCAATTTACCCACAATTTTTTTTGTATATTCCTTCCTGATATTTCTTAGGGACATTTTGTAATGTAAAATTTTTCTTAACACTAGAACGCCGAAGGCAGTCATTTTGACCGCTTTCCAATTTCAAATACAAAAGCAACTGTGCATTTAATGACACTTTTTTTTAAATTTGGTGACTTTTTGTACCTCATAGAATTAGGTTTATTATAAAAAAAATCATCAAATTTTAAAAAAAAGTGTCATTAAATGCACAGTTGCTTTTGTACTTGAAATTGGAAAGCGGTCAAAATGACTGCCTTCGTCGTTCTAGTGTTAATGTCCTCATGCAATTTCAAAGTAACAAAAATTTGTACAATTTGTAGAACGAAAAAAATCGCTTAATTAGATATCGCGCAAATAGCGGTAAATGTTTTGCTAAAAGGATACTATTCTGTTTCAGTTTTTCGCTATGAACATGACAAAGTTTTTCCCCAACCAACCATCCGACGAAAAACAGGAGGGCAAACAAAACCAAACAAACTAAAAATTTATTCATTATCCTGAGCGCGGTAGAAAGAAAGAAAAGTTGGTCGATTAACGGACATAACGCGGAAAGGGCTAAGTTTGGTATTTTCGGTTGTTTGACGTTGTTGTTGTTGCTGTTGTTTTTTTGTTATTGCAACTGTTATGATTTTAATAAACATTTTTATAGTTGTTTCTATCAGAGTTTAACATTGGTGTTGTTCTTCTACCCTCCTTTTGGCAATTGTAAAGTAGTTTTCGGATATTTTTTATGAGAAACAAATTGCGAGAGGGGGAAGGGTGTACAAGCCTGTACACAGTTGTCATGGGTAGAATATTTAAATGATTTTGGGGTTTTTTTTATGGAAGGGAAGCGGTAAAGATGAGATACAGTCAGGACAGTGGGTCCATATATAGACAAGCTGATGGTTGGCCCAATGGAGCAGATTTCTGACCAAAGGGAAGTCTATTTTTATAGACGAGCTGAAGGCCGGCCAAAGGGAAGTCTATTTTTATAGACGAGCTGAAGGCCGGCCAAAGGGAAGTCTATTTTTATAGACGAGCTGAAGGCCGGCCAAAGGGCCAAAGGGAAGTCTATTTTTATAGACTCTATTTTTATAGACGAGCTGAAGGCCGGCCAAAGGGAAGTCTATTTTTATAGACGAGCTGAAGGCCGGCCAAAGGGAAGTCTATTTTTATAGACGAGCTGAAGGCCGGCCAAAGGGAAGTCTATTTTTATAGACGAGCTGAAGGCCGGCCAAAGGGAAGTCTATTTTTATAGACGAGCTGAAGGCCGGCCAAAGGGAAGTCTATTTTTATAGACGAGCTGAAGGCCGGCCAAAGGGAAGTCTATTTTTATAGACGAGCTGAAGGCCGGCCAAAGGGAAGTCTATTTTTATAGACGAGCTGAAGGCCGGCCAAAGGCAAGTCTATTTTTATAGACGAGCTGAAGGCCGGCCAAAGGCAAGTCTATTTTTATAGACGAGCTGAAGGCCGGCCAAAGGCAAGTCTATTTTTATAGACGAGCTGAAGGCCGGCCAATGGGACGTTTAAATTGAAGATGAACTGAAGGCCAAAGAGTCGTCTTTATATTGTTGACCAAAGGCACGTATCGACGAGTTGATGCCCGTCTCGGGAGCTTGTATATAAGTGACATCTCTTAAAATAACACCCATTCAGTGTTATACCCTCCACCATAGTATGGAGGGTATATTAGTTTTGTTTTTCCGTTTTTAACGCATCGACCTATAAAGTATATATATTCTTGATCAGAGTAAAATTCTATGACGATTTATGCATGTCCGTCTGTTGTAATCACTCTAGCGTCTAAACGAATTGAGATAGATCGCACAAACTTTTGCATAGAGTCGTTTTTTGTCTGTAGGCAGGTCAAGTTCGAAGATGGGATATATCCGTCCACGTTTAGGTATAGCTCCCATATAAGGTAACCCCCCAATTTTCGGTATTTTGAGGTTCTTGATCCCGTTTTTCAACCGAATTCAATGAAATTTGGTATTTTGAGTTCTTATTGGTCCACTTTTTCTGGTAGGCCCCATATAAGGGTACCCCAAATTTTTGATATTTTGAAGTTTTTGAGCGCGATTTTTAACCGAATTCGCTGAAATTTGGTACCTTGGGTTCTTATTTAGTGCCAAATATCTACACAAAAAATTATAAACATAGGCTCACTTTTTCTAATAGGCCCCATATAAGGGAACCCTCCAATTTTTGGTATTTTGGAGTTCTTGAGAGCGATTTTTAACCGAATTTGCAGTAATTTGGTATTTTGTAGTCATATATGGTAACAAATCTCCCTACTAAAAATTATTTATATTCACCTTATTTTAGGGGTAGTCCCCATATAACCCACTTTTTATATCCTTCACCAATCTGTGGTACAAGTTATTATGTCTTTGTGCATATGTTTGTAACAGGCAAAAGGTATCGAGATAGATCCCTGGTTCCTTTTGAGAATATGCATAGAATCACTTCCTGAGTCGATTTATGCATGTCCGTCTGTCCGTCCGTCCATGTATTTTTGTGAGCAAAGTACAGGTCGCATTTATGATCCGATTTGGATGAAATTTGGCACAGCCATTTGTTTGGCCCAAGGACGAACCCTATTGAAATTGAAGAAAATCGGTTCAGATTTAGATATAGCTCCCATAGATAGTTTCGTCCGATTTTAGGTAAATTGTGCACCAAACTCGCAAAATGTGTTCGACTTAGACAAATATATCTCTAATATCTCCTATATCTCTAATATCGGCTCGTCTTTAAAAATTGCCTGACCTTCTCAGGGATCATTACAATGCTCTGTCTCGAAATTACTCCTGAATTTCAGTGTCCCTATAAAGTTTAAAAGTGCTTGAGCTCGTTTTTTAATATGCTATTGAGCTTTAGCTCGTCTATACGGATACCCTGAGCAGCAACTTCTCTATAAAGTCTCCCTGAGCTTGACCTCATCTATGGAGATTCCTTTAGCTTTAGCTCGACCATAATTACTCTCCGATTTTGAGCTCACCTACAGAGACTATTTACACTTCAGCTAGTCTACGAAGACTTCCTGAGCTTCAGTTCGACTAAAGAGATTTCTTCAGCTGCAGCTAATCTTCAAATACTGTCTGTCTTTCAGCTCGCCTATTATTTATGAAGACTCTCTGCTTCATTATTTTTTGTTCCGCAGAAGAAGCTTTACAATGATCATTTTTTATTCTACACCTTCAGATTTTCTTTCATTGTCAAGTACCATCATAGCTATGTGTAAATAAGTACACATGTATGAGAGAGCATTCTGGCTGTCATTGTGTCCTGCTGCTGCTGCCTTGCCGGTCGACATTTTTCATGTTGTCGCATTAACTGGATTTTAACGGAGAAAATTCGTAAAATTAAATTTTGTTGGCATAAAAATGCCACCTTTTTCGACATTTCTTTAGTTTCGTGTTGTCAGGTCTTTATGTTGTAGTTGCCGTAACGTTGTCTTCTTAATATTGCCTCATTGTCAGTTTTTTAGTCATTTTGAGCAATGAAATGAAAGCTACACAACAAACGGGCAGCGGCAACAAACGCACACATTAACCACCAGTGACATTTTATTACAATTTTAAATACCAGCCATGTTGTCCTTACTCAATCTCATTAAGTCATGTTGAATGAATTTCGAAAGGGAATCGACAAGAGCAGGAACATTTTTGTTTTGTTTTACCCATTTACCTCCTTTTGACCGCCATCATTAATGTATGCGCACAATGGCTGCGAAGCTTATATCATTTGGGCTTTTTGTGTTTCATTATAATGACAATGGAAGGGGGCGGGCAGGGGGAGAGAACTAGTTGTGCAAGTTTTTGGTGGCTGTTCATGTTATCCTGGTTGAGATATTGCCTCTGTTGTGGATGTGAATGGAGCTAGCTGGTAATGGTAATGGTGGTAGTGCGGTGTTGTTGTTAATGCGCTGCATGCTAATGGTAGCCCTGTCGCTGTGGTGTCGGCAGCAAGTGCTTCCTGTCAGTTATTCTCCTTTGTCTGAGTCAAATAATAATTTCTTGTTGTTCGGACAGTTTTCTCCGGTTCCTCGTTTTTTTTTTCAATTACATCATTACACACCATTTCGGTAATATTCGAAAGAAAACCAGCAAGGAAAGTAGTAAAGTCGGACTGGGCCGACTATATGATACCCTTCACCACTTAGGGGATATTCTACAAATGTATCTTTACCGATGTCGTCTTTTTGAAGGAACATTGACATGAAATTGAACGAACTTAAAAATGCGATCTTTATATAAAAGTAAACCGACTAACATCAATCCTTACACATGCCATTCTGCAATCTATTCCATACTTTGTAAATAGACTTTAAGCAAACTTCACTGTTTTAGCTTCACTGTTTAAAATGTAATATTAATCAAGCACCCATTGATTATTTGGTTTACAATCAAAATAAATAGGTCGAAATTATGGAAGCTATTCTATATCTACATATATCTAAACCGATTTCAATGAAACTTGTCCGATATTAATTTATATTAATTTCAGTAAGTTTTGCCAATCGGCCTAGCTATGGGTCTTTAGTACACCATTTACTTAAAATCGGACGAAAGTATATATAGAGGCTATATGTAAATCTGAACCAATTTCAAGAAAACTTGACACACGAAAGGTTATACATTGTACAAAATTGTGTGCGGGTCGGCCAATCTTTGGTTCTTTAGTGCACAATTTACATTTAATCGGACGAAAATATATATTGGAGCTATATCTAAATCTGAACCGATTTTCACGAAACTTAACACACATCATTCTGGACCTAATTCAGTACCCTATGCAAATTTCGTGCAAATCGAAAGATATATAGAGACTTTGGAGACCCATTTACCTTAAATCGGACGAATATATATAAATCTGAACCGATTTATATATAAATCTGAACCGATTTCCTCGAAACTTGGCACCCGTCATTCTTGACCTAATTAAGTACTTTATGCCAAACTTCGTGCAAATCGAAAGATATATAGGGACTTTGGAGACCGATTTACCTTAAATCGGACGAAAACATATATGGGAGCTATATCTAAATCTGAACCGATTTTCACGAAACTTAGCACACATTATTCTGGACCTAATTCAGTACTCTGTGCCAAATTTCATGCCAATCGAGGGATATAGAGGGACTTTGGTGCCCCATTTACCTTAAATCGGACGAAAATATATATGGGAGCTATATCTAAATCTGAATCGATTTTTCCCAATTTCAATAGGGTTCGACCTTGGGCCAAATAAGTGACTTGTGTCAAATTTCATCCAAATCGGATCATAAATGCGACCTGTACTTTGTTTACATTTTAACATCTACAGACGGACGGAAATGCATAAATCGACTCAGAAAGTGATTCTATGCATATTCTCAAAAGGAACCATGTGTCTATCTCGTTTCCTTTTGCCTGTTACAAACATATGCACAAAGACATAATACCCTGTACCACAGTGTGGTGAAGGGTATAATGAGCTATCACAAATCATTTTAAATTAAAAACGAATGTATTTTTAATTATTATGAGTTGTGACATGGGGGAAGTTTGTAATTAAAAATTGTTCTCCGATTAGTGGAAATCTTCAATAAACGTTTTTAAGGAATTGTATGGAAGAAACTAATAAAACGACGGTAGTGGAAATGGAGACGGCAGAACTCAAATATGTCTTTACTATACGGAGAGTAATCCGAAGTAAACCAATTCAGGAACGAAGTAAAACATCAAATCTATCATTCAATACTACAATTATTTTACTTATATATAAAGGGTATATCAGCACTCATTACTATTAGAAAACCAGTGAGCGGAGCAGTATAGTCGGACGGGGCCGACCATACGATACCCTACACAACTACCACAGAACTCTATCTTTCTGTGGATTTTTATTCCGAGCCTGCACAATATTTCGTAATATTTGCACCCTCTTGCCCGAATAGAGATCAACAGCTCTTCCTTGCACTGACATATTATCCGAATATTTCTAATATTCGGTACATGTCCATATTCCACGCCCCGTGGGTTGTGTTGTGATGTTGTCTTATAATTGTGGCCTATATATCGACTCGAAAAAAATCACAAAAAATTTATTTTTCGGTCCACTTTATCCCAAACTTATTATCTGATCATCACCGAAAATTATAGTCGTTGGCCTCGACCATAACTGGAACCTCATGGAACATTTCAAAGCGATCAGCGCTATATTTGCGCCCTCTAGTGAGGTAATGGGTTACTAAATAATATCTGAATACGTAAGCACCTTTAAATATTTAAGTGCAACTCCCGCATCCGAGTACATACGACAATGTAATTGGTATCAATTTAAAGGTCAACAACTCCTCTTGGATACACTATCAATTTCTCGGCTCTATGTCCTTCAGGAGTAAATATATGAGATATAGAATACAAATTTTGTTATTTTCACATAAAAGTCAGGGTCCATTTGACCCGCTAAACACTGACTGATCTTTATCAAAACAGGCATGCTTATTCTTTGGCCCAATCCTCTTCTCCATGCAAAAATTCGCGATGGTTGGGCCATAATTGCAGCCTCTGGAGCGACCAGAAAAACCGACAAAAATTATGTATTTGGTACACCCAAATATTAACCGATATTTACCAAAACAATAGGGGTCTTCATTGGGCCGAACCCTTCCTACATGCAAAATTTCGTGAAGATTGGCCCATAACTGTAGCCTGTATCGTGTTTACAAATTATAATGGAAAGAGGGACGGACGGACACACATGTCTAGATCGACTCAGCTAGTCGAGATATTACGATCGGTATACTTAAAGGTGGGTCTAGGACCAATATTTCGCGGCGTTACAAACTCTTGGGGCTGCATAAAGCTATAATACCTTGACAACATAGTTGTGTAGGGTATAATTATAATAATTAATTTGTGCATATGTTTGTAACAGGCTAAAGGAATAGAGATAGATTAATGGTTCCTTTTGAGAATATACATAGAATCAAGTTCTGAGTCGATTTATGCATGTCCGTCCGTCTATGTATTATTGTGAGTACAATTCAGCTCGCGTTTATGAACCGACTTAGATGGAATTTAGGGCATGTCATTTATTTGGCACAAGGACGAACCCTATTGAAATTGGAGAAAACGGTTTAGATTTAGATATAGCTCCAATATACTTTGGTCCGGTTTTATGGGAATGATGCACTAGACTCCCAATATGTGTTCGATGGTGACAAACTTTGCACAGCGTACTAAATTAGGTTCAGATTAATGTATGTGAAGTTTTACTGAAATTGGTTCAGATTGAGATATAGCTCTCCGATTTTTTTGTAAATGATGCACCAAAATGCGAAGGTTTATACGATTGAGGCCAAAAATTGCATAGCGTTCTGAAATTACTAGAGGAAGTTTTGTTGAAATCGGTTCATAGCTCCCATATATAGTTTCGTCCGACATTATGTAACAAACTCTCAATATTTATCCGAATGAGACAAAAACTTCAACAGCGTACTGAATTAGAACCTGATTACATCAATCAGGTTCTAATTCAGTAGTTTTTTGGAATCGGTTCAGATTTAGATGTAAAAAGAGCACAATTCTGTTAATATAAGTCCAATTGAGACAAAATTTTGCACAGAGTACAGTCTTAGGGTCCCGATTGATGTATGCAAAGTTTTGATGAAATTGGTTCGGATTTCGATATAGCTTCCATATATAGTTTCTTCCGATTTTAGGTAAATGGAGCACCATACTGCCAATATTGGTACAATTGAGACAAAATTGTGCACAGAGTTCTAAATTATATATTATTAATATAGGTTCGTCCGATTTAATGTAAATGGTGTATCAGAGTCCCTATATATCTTTCGATTTGCACGAAATTTGGCAAGGCGTACTGAACTGAGTATACAATGACGTGTGCTTATTTACGATAAAATCGGTTCAGATTTAGATATAACTCCCCTATATATTTTCGTCCGATTTTGTGTATATGGTGCACTAAAGTTCCTACCTATCTTTCGATTTACATGAAATTTTGAACAGCGTACTAAATTGAGTCTGGAATGATTTGTGCTATGTTTCTTCAAAATCGGTTCAGATTTATAAATAGCTCCCCTATATATTTTCAGGCGATTTTATGTATATGGTGCACTTAAGTTCCTACATATCTTTTGATTTGCACGAAATTTGGTATAGGGTACTGACTTAGGTCGAGAGTGATGTGTTAAGTTAAGTTTCCTGAAAATCGGTTCTGATTTAGATATAGCTCCCATATATTTATACCATTTAGCATACTGTGGTACAGGGCATTATGTCTTTGTGCATTTGTTTGTAACAGGCAAAAGGAAACGAGAAGACACATTGTTCCTTTCGAGAATATGCATAGAATCACTTTCTAAGTCGATGTATGCATGTCCGTCCGTCCGTCCATCCATCTGTCTGTAGATGTTAAATTGTAAACAAAGTACAGGTCGCATATATGATCCGATTTGGATGAAATTTGGCACAAGTCACTTATTTGGCCCAAGAACGAACCCTATTGAAATTGGGAAAAATCGGTTCAGATTAGATATAGCTCCCATATATATTTTCGTCCAATTTAAGGTATATGGGCACCAAAGCCCCTCTATATCATTCGATTTGCATGAAATTTGGCATAGAGTACTGAATTAGGGGCAGAACATTGTCTGCCAAGTTTTGTGAAAATCTGATTTAGATAAAGCTCCCATATATAGGTTCGTCCGATTTAAGTTAATTGGTGCACCAAAGTCCCTATATATCATTCAATTTGCACGAAATTTGGCATAGAGTACTGAATTAGGTGCAGAACGATGTGTGCCAAGTTTCGAGAAAATCGGGTCAGATTTAGATATAGCTCCCATATATAGGTTCGTCCTATTTAAGGCAAATGGTGCACCAATGTCCGTATATATAATACGATTTGCATGAAATTTGGCATAGAGTACTGAATTAGGTCCAGAATGATGTGTGCCAAGTTTCGAGAAAATCGATTTAGATTTAGAATAGCTCCCATATATAGTTTCGTCCTATTTAAGGCAAATGGTGCACCAAAGTCCCTATATATCATTCGATTTGCTCGAAATTTGGCATAGAGTGTTGAATTAGGTCCAGAATGATGTGTGCTGAGTTTCGGAAAAATCGGTTCTGGTTTAGATATAGCTCCCACATATACATATATATTTGTCCGATTTTACATAAATGGTGCACCAACCTTCTAATGTTTATCCGATTAACCCGATTTTTTGCACAACTAATCAAGTTCAGACTTAAATAACGTTATTGCGTTTTGTTGAAATTGATGTAGATGCTGTCATAGCTTCCATATGTATTTCGAATGGATGTCTGAATGAAATTAAAATTTTAACAGTGCGGCGACCGAATAGCATGTATTAATTTTGCTATAAGTCGTTTTTCATAAATTTGTCCCATGCTACGAAGTCGACTTTAAATCTGCCCGAATGAAATTAGATTTATCATAGGATGCAGAAAGACTTGTGTATGTTCCTTGGAGGGGATACATATGTACAATATACTCAAAGTGGTGTAGGGTATCATATAGTCGGCCCAGGCCGACTTTACTGCTTTCCTTACTGGCTTTTCCTCCGATTTAATGTAAATGGTGCACCAAAGTCCCTATATATCTTTCAATTTGCTCGAAATTTGGTATAGTGTACTGAATTTGGTCTAGAATGATGTGTGCTAAGTTTCGTAAAAATCGGTTCAGATTTAGATATAGCTCCTATATAATTTGTCTTCCGATTTTATGTAAATTGTGCACTAAAGACCCTAAGTTTGCCTGATTGCCACACACAAACATACTGAAATTAGTATAACATAACCTGTGAAAAGTTTCGATGAAATTGGTTTAGATTTCGATATAGCTTATATATACTACTTTCCGTCCGACTTTACTACTTTCCTTACTGGTTTTGTTATAAGAGAATACTTGTTCGCTGGGTGAAAATTTTTGTAGTAGTCCATGTAAAGAAGTTTTTGGAATCGCTCATGGCCCTTTGGGCTAGGTTCTTGTTTATGAAATAAATTTAATTGAATTGAATTGAAAATTTGCTACTTAGATATAATTCATCATCATAACATTCGTTTATGTTTAAATTACCTATATAATATACTACCATTAATATTAAAAATACTTCTCGCTGTTTTAAATTCATTTTAAACTTCCACCAATTACGATTTTCTATTCCTCTTATTCTAGCTTCTGCCGCAGTAAATAGCAACTGGGAAAATGTTAAATCAATTAATTTAGCTGGAATATAATAATACTTAACAAGTTTTTTTTTTTGTTTGTCCACCAACTTTATTATTCTATATTGTTTATTTTATTTTTTCAAAACTGTCGGAAGTCATCTTCCAGTCTTACGCCTAGAAAGTTAATGGTCGGTCATTTCCTGGAAGTCAGACAATTTTTGTTCCTTTTTGTTTTACTTTCTTTTATAGGATCAATTCCTCTAGGGGCCACCTGTGTTGCGTGTGATTAATTGTTGTTGTGCGTTTTTGTTTCTGTTTTGTTTTTCTTTACTATCATTTTGCTCTTTTTCCTATCCTGCTATGAAAAAAAACATTATATGGGAAAATCATGGTAATATTTACCAATAAATAGAGAGGAAATTATACGTATTTATATGGTGATATTATATTTTTAAGGAGGTTTTTTAATGTTAAATGTTTCATATAAGTTCTATGGGTGAGTTGAACGCATTTCTTCGTAACATCATGGTTTCCGCACCGAACAAGCTTAGAGAAATAAATTGAAGGCATCTAATATTCAAAGAAGAAACAAAAACGATTCAAAAGGAAGAAAGGAAATATTTAATTTTTAACTTTGAATACTTAAAACTCAAAGTACTTTATAAGGAAATTCTGCAAACTTTCTAACAAAGTTAAAAATAATATTTTGAACTTTGAGTTAAATTAAGTTAATTGTATGCCATTATGTCAAAGAAAAATATATATTTTTATTTGAAATAAGCTTAAAAACACTACTTTTTTAACCGAAGGAGTTTATAGAATTTTGTACAACGTTGTCTGTCAACTAGGAATTGATCAACTAATTTAGGGAATTAAAAGTGTTCAGAAGATTCAAAAGGACTAGTTGAACATACATATAAACGAAAAAATACAGGATAAAATAATACACATTTACTGTACACTTCCATACTACGATTTACAGACGAAAATATTGGGTTATTAATTTCGTGATTTCAAAAGAATGTGACTGGTATTCGACATTCAAATAAAGTTATTAAAAGAATTTTCATTGACATTGTAAATCGCTTAACTATCTCACAACGCATACAAATTATCACAACCTACAAAAGTGGGGATTCTTTCACGGTACTATTTACTGCTTTAATCGTTCATAATCGTCCAAAAAACAACATTGGCGTATTTAGGGTTCAAGTAATTAAGGTAGGTCAGAAAAAGTTTGAGTTTGTTGTGCTCTTTGTTGTGAAGGTGTGATTAGACCTTACTTCTTCGAAAACGTCCCTATAAAGTATATATTTTTGATCAGCGTAAAAAAACTATGACGATTTAAGCATCTCCGTATGTATGTCCGTCTGTCTGTTGTATTCACTCTACCCTCTAAACAGATTCGACTCTTTGCTGCACTATTTACATAAAATTGGGTGAAAATATATATGGGAGCTAACGTAATTTAAACCGATTTCAATAAAGCTTGGCACACGTTAGACTATTCTAATTACAGTACGTTTTGCAAAATGTTGTGTCAATCCGCCTAAATTTGACTGTTTGGTGCACCATTTGCTAAAAATCGGACAAAAATATACATGGAAGCTATATCTAAATCTGAACCGATTTCAATAAAACTTGGCGCACGTGAGGATATACTAACTTCAATACATTGTCCATATATATAGTTTCGTCCCATTTTTTGTGAATGATGAACCAATATCCCAATATTTGTCCAATTGAGACAAAATTGTGCACACAGTACTAAATTAGGTCCAGATTGATGTATGTCAAATTTTTGTTAGCCATAGATGTCAATGTTTGTCCGATTGAGACAAAATTTTGCATACTGTATTGATGTTGCTACAGGTTGACATCCGTGAAGTTTCGTTGAAATAGGTTCAGATTTAGGTATAGCTTCCATATATAGTTTCGTCCAATATTATGTGAATGGAGCACCGATCAGGCAAAAGTTCATCACAATCCAAGAAGCATTGGTTATTTAGTGTACAATTTTGATCACATCGGTCGAAAATATATATGGGAGCTATATGTAACTCACGTCATTGTTTACTTCTTAGGGGTTCTCCCTGGGCCAAACAAATGGGCTATATACAAATTTCAAACTAAAAAATATTCTTAACCAGTGAGGGGAGCAGTATAGTCGCACGGGGCCGACCATATGATACCCCACACCTACCATGAAAACCTATTTTTCTTCGGTTCCATATTCTGAGCCTGAGCAATAGCGCCACTTTCTAACCCTGGCATATTTTCCAAATCTTATTTTTCCATAGTGAATATTTACACTATCGAATAAAAATGTGTCCAATTTAGGTTTTGGTTGATTTGAACCTCGGAGCCTTTCTATATATTTGATCAGATTCCCTTCACCGTGTTAAATATACAACGTTCTGCATGTAATAGTGACCTCTAGGGCGACTAGTAAATAAAGTTTTTAGATAATTGCACCCTTTAAATATCATATCAACGACACCGAAAACCAGTAAGGAAAGCAGTAAAGTCGGACGGGGCCGACTTTATGATACCCTTCACCACTGTGGATATATTAAACAGAAGAATACTAACAGACGTCGAATTTTTGAAGGACGATTAACATGAAAATAGATTCAAAAACATTTCATTCTGCAACCTACACTAAATTTGTCATTTGGTCAGACACAGGGTTGCTTCAAGGTAGGTTATATTAACTTCAGTACGTTGTGCCAAATTTTTTGTCAATCGGCCTACCTTGGGGTCCTTTGTGAACCATTTATCTATCATACGAAAGTATATATGGTGCTATATCTAAATCTGGGCCGATTTTCAGGAAACTTAACACACATCATTCTACTCTTACACCATTTACATAAAATCGGACGAAAATATATATGGGAGCTATATCTAAATCTGGACCGATTTTCAGGAAACTTGACACATATCATTCCAGACTTAATTTAGTACGCTGTCCCAAATTTCGTGAAAATCGAAAGATGTATAGGGATTTTGGTACACCATTTACATTAAATCGGAGGAAAAAATATATGGGAGCTGTATCTAAATCTGAACCGATTTTCACGAAACTTGACACAAATCATTCTAGACCTAATTCAGTACGCTGTGCCAAATTTCGTGAAAATCGAAAGATATATGGGGACTTTGGTCCGAAATAAGGGACGAAAATATACATATGGTAGCTATATCTAAATCTTAAATATTATGGAGCTATATCTAACCAAATAAGTGACGTATGCCAAATTTCATCCAATTCGGATCATAAATGCGACCTGTACTTTGTTTACAATTTAACATGGACAGACAGATGGACAGACGGACGGACGGACGGACATGCATAAATCGACTTAAAAAGTGATTCTATGCTTATTCTCAAAAGGAACCATGTGTCTATCTCGTTTCCTTTTGCCTGTTACAAACATATGCACAAAGACATAATACCCTGTACCACAGTGTGGTGAAGGGTAAAATTATATGCGTCGTCCTTGACTATAACCGGAACTTCATGTAAAATTGCAAAGGGATCAGTGTGACTTTTCCGCCCTCTAGTGGGGTAATAGTAATACTAAACAATGTCATAACACATAGACCCCTGTAAATCTTTAATTATAACTCCCACATCCGAGTACATACAACAATATAATTAGAATCAATTCAAAGGTCAACCACTCCTATTGAATATACTATAAACTTCTAAATATTTTCACCATTGAATAGAAATTTTGTAATTTTTCACACAACAGTTTGGGTCCAATTGATCCGCTAAATATTGACCGGTCTTTATCAAAATAACCATGCTTATTTTTAGGCCTGGTGTAAAATTTCGTGGTGTTCAGGCCAAAATTGTGGACTCCAGACCAACCAGAAAAACAGACAAAAGTAATGTTTTTGTTGCATTTCATCCCCTACATATTAGCAAGAACCCATCCTACATGGATTGGTCCATAACTGTGGCCTGCATCGTGTTTACAAATTATAATGGACAGACGGACATTTGTCCGTCTGTCCATAGATCGATTCACCTAGTGAGAATGACGATCTGTATACTTAAAGGTGGGTCTAGAACCGGCTTTACAAACTCTTTGGGGTGCACAAAACTTTAATGTCGTGACAACATAGTTGTGTAGGGTTTAAAAATAATAGTTTTCTTTAAAAAATTAACTCAGTAGAAGTCTGTTTTTATACCCTTCACCACACTGTAGTACAGGGTATTATGTCTTTGTGCATATTTTTGTAACAGGCAAAAGGAAACGAGATAGACACATGGTTCCTTTTGAGAATATGCATAGAATCACTTTCTGAGTCGATTTACGCATGTTCGTCCGTCCGTCCATGTATTTTTGTGAACAAAGTATACCTCTCGATTTGTACGAAATTTGGTACAGCGCAATGAATTAGGTCTTGAATGATGTGTGTCAAGTTTCCTGAAAATCGGTTCAGATTTGGATATAGCTCCCATATATATTTTCGTTCGATTTTATGTAAATGGTGCACCAAAGTCCCTATATATCCTTCGATTTGCACGATATTTGACACAGCGTACTGAATTAAGTCCAGAAAGATGTGTGTTAAATTTCGTGAAAATTGGTTCAGAGTTAGATATAGCTCCCATATATATTTTCGTCAGATTTTATGTAAATGGTGCACCAATGTCTCTATATATCCTTCGATTTTCACGAAATTTGGATTTATAAGTAAATGAAGAACTCAAAATGTGGCCAAATGCACAAAACATACTGAAATAAGTATAACCTAACATGTGACAAATTTCGATGAAATCGGTATAGATTTCACTATTTTGCTTTAAATTTATTTACCTAATGTTGTCCCATTGTAAGAAGCAACTCTATATCTGACCAAAATTTAGTATAGGTTGCAGAATGACAGGTTTAATTTCATATTAAGGGTCCTTCAAAAATGCGACGTCTGTTAGCATTCCATCTGTTGAATATACCCAAAGTGGTGAAGGGTATAATATAGTCAGCCCTACTTTCCTTACTGGTTCATTTTAAATTTTGGGTTGAGGGTGAGGAACATTCCTTACATTCTTCCAATTCTTTATCACACATTTAATGTCAGGTGTGTAATTTGTTATTATTTCTTTACAATGTCACTATTGACGTCTTAGTTATTCAGTTATGTATAGGAAAACAAATTACTTTCGGAAAGTGGCTGTTTTTCAATGTCACTCATGGTTGTAATTTTTTTCTAACCATTGTTATTGTAAAACGTATTTTGTCTTACATATATATCAAGATGTTTTCCCTATGCGGTACTTAGATGACGTAAACAACACATGTTAACCATTTATTTTCGCTAAGATAAATCAATTTGCCACCACACCCCCACCCTCTACAGAAAATATTTTGCCACAACACACCGACATTTATTTCGAATTCCAAGAAACCAACCAACCAACCACCCTTCGCTCTCATCATCCGGTTAACCCAGCCATTAGATTTGTATTTAACCTTTACAAGGCAGCAGCACATATTTCAGTGTCTTAATTCGTGCGGTGGTGTGGGTTGGTTGGTGGTGACAAGAGTAAATAAATTGTCACTTTTCCTAGGAATTCCAGGGAAATGTTGGCATATTAATGGCGTTAAAGATTCCAAAGAATTTCGGCAATATAAACGAGGACTTTTATTAAATATCTTTGTTGGTGTTTCAAGGATAGGCATTAATATGTGAATATTCGGAGGGGGAAGACATTAAAATGTGTTTCCTAACCTTGAAGGGGATATATGGCTAAAGTTGTTTTAAAAGGAAAAATAAAAGAATTTTCTGTGCCCATAATAAATAATTCAATAAGTAAATAATTTATCGATGGTATTTAGACTAAATACCTGTCTGTATATCCCAGATTGACAATAAAATTAAGAAATATTTGAGAATTTAAGGGAATTTCCGGTTATGTCGATGATAGCACAAGGGGAATGATAAGTATGACAGTTGATAACGAACCCAACACCTCACCTCGCTGTGGCACAGGGTCTTATGGTTTTGTGCACATATTTGTTATAGGTAAGAGAAATCTAAAAGGCTTCATAGTTACTTTGGAGAATATGTATAGAATTATTTTCTGTGTATTTTCGCTCATATCTCAATGAAGATCCGAATGGGATTGCAATTTGGTACAACTTATTTAGTTGGCCCAAGGACCATATTGATGGTTCCACCATGGTGCACCAAATCACCACTTTTGTCCGATTATCACGGAAGATTAGTTGACATTAGGAATGCGACTCTAGGTTTAGAAGTGGGGTCGATATAAGGAGGTGCGCGAAACTTATGTATATGAAAACAAGTTAGGAAAGTTAAAAAGCCAAAAGGCTATATGATAGCCTTCATCACTTTGGATACATACAAGAGATGCTAATATATACAATATCCTGTGCACATAGATAGATATTTGAACAAATTAAACCAGTAAGGAAACGTCGCCTTTTTGAAGAAATTTTGACATGAAATTGAACGAACATAAATATGTGATTTTTAAATCTTTCTGGAACCTATGCTAAATTTAATTTCATTTGGGCAAGTTTAGAGTCGTTTGCGCACAGTGGGACAGATTTGTGTAAATCGATTTAAAGCAAACTTGACACACGCTATTCGGTATGCTGCACTGTTTAAAATTTAATCTCAATAAATAAGTCGAAATTATATATGGAAGCTACGAGATATCTATATCTGAACCGATTTGAAGCAAACTTGCCAGAGATTAATTTATACTAATTTCAATACGTTGTGTCAATCGGCCTAGCTGTGGATCTTTAGTGCACAATTTACTTAAAATCGGACGAAAATATATATAGGAAGTGTACACATCATTCCAGACTTAACTAAATACGCTATGCCAAAATTCGTGCAAATCGAATGATTTTCAGAGACTTTGATGCACCATTTACGATTTTCGCGAAACTTAGCACACATCATTCTAGACTTAATTTAGTACGCTATACCAAAATTCATGCCAATCAAAAGATTAGCAGGGACTTTGGTGCACCATTTACCCAAAATCGGGCGAAACTATATATGGAAGCTATATCTAAATCTGAACCGATTTTCTCGAAACTTAGCACACGCCATTCTAGACGTAATTCAATACGCTATGCTAAAATTCGTGCCAGTCAAATGATTTTCAGGGACTTTGGTGCACCATTTACCGAAAATAGGGCGAAATTATATATGGGAGCTATATTTAAATCAGAACCGATTTTCAGGGAACTTAACACACATCATTCTAGACCTAATTCAGTAGCGCTATACCAAATTGAAAGACGTTGGTACACCATTTACTTTAAATCGGACGAAATTATATGGGAGCTATATCTAAATCTGCACCGATTTTCAGGAAACTTAGCACACATCATTGTACACCTAATTCATGACGCTGCGCCAAATTTCGTGTAAATCAAAAGATATATAGGGACTTTGGTGCACGATTTACATTAAATCGGACGAAAATATACAAGGGAGCTAAATATAAATCTGAACCTATTTTCCGGAAACTTAACACACATCATTATAGACCTAATTCATGACGCCCTGCCGAACTTCGTGTAAATCGAAAGATATATAGGGACTTTGGTGCACCATTTACATTAAATCGGACGAAAATATATATGGGAGCTATATCTAAATCTCAACCGATTTTCAGGAAACTTAACACACATCATTCTAGACCTAATTCATTACGCTGTGCCAAATTCCGTTCAAATCGAAAGATATATAGGGACTTTGGTGCACCATTTACATTAAATCGGACGAAAATATATATGGGAGCTATATCTAAATTTGAACCGATTTTCAGGAAACTTAACACACATCATTATAGACCTAATTCATTACTCTATGCCGAATTTCGTGTAAATCGAAAGATATATAGGGACTTTGGTGCACGATTAACATTAAATCGGACGAAAATATACAAGGGACCTATATATAAATCTGAACCGATTTTCAGGAAACCTAACACACATCATTATAGATCTAATTCATTACGCTGTGCCAATTTGGTGCAAATCGAAAGATATATAGGGAAAATATATATGGGAGCTATATCTAAATCTGAACTGATTTTTCATAATTTCAATAGGGTTCGTCCTTGGGCCAAATAATAGACCTCTGCCAAAATACATCCGAATCGGATATATTATGCTACCAGTACATGGACTGACGGATGGACGGACAGACGGACATGCATATATCGACTTAGAAAGTGATTCTATGCACATTCTCAAATGGAACCATGTGTCTATCTCGTTTCCTTTTGCCTGTTACAAACATATGCACAAAGACATAATAATACCCTGTACCACAGTGTGGTGAAGGGTATAATAATTCCCTGCGACCAGAACACCACATGACTTCAATTTTAATCTCATAGCCATATTTAAAACAAATAGTTTGAATACAACAAATCTGTTAAATAAAAACGCACACTTCAGTTACAAATTTTGTGCAAACAAACAGAAAAACGAAACGAGTAAAATAAATACACACCGCCACCAACAACAACAACAAGAATTCACATACATATTCGTCCATATAAATAAACAAACAATGAGGAGTGCTTTTAGTCTCAGTCGGATGCACAATATCCTGCCGTCATCATACATTTACATTTAGTAAAGTTGGGTTTTTGTTTTATTTATTCTGAAACAGAGCAATCAACCAACTACAACAAACAACAACTCGAGACACACACACACACCACTACAGGGTAACAACACCAACAACCATAAAAGCAAACACCATCAACATGGAGACGAATAAATTATTTTCTATTTATGACATACTTTGAGAACAGTTGGCGGCTTTTGGCAATTGTGTTGAGTATTAGACACTACATTTAAATATAACCTGTGAGTGTGTGTTTAATGTTCGCGTAGCAAATAAGGTGAGAGGGGGTTTTTTGTTCCGGTGGTTTGAGAGAAAATGTGAATAAGGTGTACCCTATAAAACCGTGTAAAGGTTATTTCTGTAGAACAATCATTTTCAAATTGCAAAATTGTAAAAATTGGTTAAAGAGAAACCCTCCACATAGTGTGGAAGGAATATTAATTTTATTTTTTTGTTTGCAACTCATTTCCGACCCTATAATGTATATATTACTTACTTACTTAGCTGGCTTGTTACAGAACGGTTGTTCCATAAGCCGAGCTTAAACCAGTAAGGAAAGTAGTAAAGTCGGACGGGGCCGACTATATGATACCCTTCACCACTATGGGTATATTAAACAGGACTATTAACATGAAATTGGATGAAATAAAATATGTGATATTTATCTAAATGTGAATCTACCTAGATCTATCCATTAACATGTCATTCGTATGTTACAAATGTCATTCGTATGGGACAAAAGTATGTAAATCGACTTCAAACTAATATAAATAGGTCATCCGTTGGGGAATGTCTGTACTTCTATAAAACGCAACTACGTAATTCTAGGCTCAATTTTGTACGTTGTGCAGAATTTGATGTCAATCTGACTAACATGAGGAGTTTGATGCCCAATTTACTTGAAATCGGGCGAAAATATATATGGAAGTTCTATCCAAATATTAAGCGATTTCACACAAACTTGTCGCAGGTTAGGTTATACTAATTTCAGAACGTTTTGTTCCTATCACCCTATTGGTTCCTTGTCGCGTCAATTACTTAAAATCAATCTATAATAAAAGGGAGCTATATCTAAATCATTATCGTTATGCCAAATTTCGTGCAAATCGAAGGATATATGGAGACTTTGGGGCACCATTTACATGAAATCGGACGAAACTATATATGGGAGCTATATCTAAATCTGGACCGATTTTCTCGAAACTTGGCAGATATCATTCTAGGCTCAATTCAGTACGTTATGTCAAATTTTGTGCAAATCGAAAGATATATAGGGACTTTGGGGCACCATTTACATGAAATCGGACGAAACTATATATGGGAGCTATATCTAAATCTTTTTCTTGAAACATGGCAGACATCATTCTAGGATCAATTCAGTACGTTATGCCAAATTTAGTGCAAATCGAATGATATATAGGGACTTTGGGGCACCATTTACATGAAATCGGACGAAACTATATATGGGAGCTATATCTAAATCTGGACCGATTTTCTCGAAAATTGGCAGATATCATTCTAGGCTCAATTCAGTACGTTATACCTAATTTAGTGCAAATCGAAGGATATATGGGGACTTTGGTGCACCCTTTACATGAAATCGGACGAAACTATACATGGGAGCTATATCTAAATCTGGACCGATTTTCTCGAAACTTGGCAGACATCATTCTAGGCTCAATTCAGTACGTTATACCTAATTTAGTGCAAATCGAAGGATATATAGAGACTTTGGTGCACCATTTACATGAAATCGGACGAAACTATATATGGGAGCTATATCTACATCTGGACCGATTTTCATGAAACTTGGCAGACATCATTCTAGGCCCAATTCAGTACGTTATGCCAAATTTCGTGCAAATCGAACGATATATAGGGACTCTGGGGCACCATTTACATGAAATCGGACGAAACTATATATGGGAGCTATATCTAAATCTGGACCGATTTTCTTGAAACATGGCAGACATCATTCTAGGATCAATTCAGTACGTTATGCCAAATTTCGTGCCAATCGAATGATATATAGGGACTTTGGGGCACCATTTACATGAAATCGGACGAAACTATATATGGGAGCTATATCTACATCTGGACCGATTTTCATGAAACTTGGCAGACATCATTCTAGGCCCAATTCAGTACGTTATGCCAAATTTCGTGCAAATCGAAAGATATATAGGGACTCTGGGGCACCATTTACATGAAATCGGACGAAACTATATATGGGAGCTATATCTAAATCTGGACCGATTTTCACGAAACTTGGCAGACATCACTCTAGGATCAATTCAGTACGTTATGCCAAATTTAGTGCAAATCGAAGGATATATAGAGACTTTGGTGCACCATTTACATGAAATCGGACGAAACTATATATGGGAGCTATATCTAAATCTGGACCGATTTTCATGAAAATTGGCAGACATCATTCTAGACCTAAATGATTAGGCTGTACCAAATTTCGTGCAAATCGAAAGATATATAGGGACCGTTTACATTAAATCGGTTAAATATATATATGGGAGCTATATCTAAATCTGAACCGATTTTTTCCAATTTCAATAGGGTTCGTCCTTGGGCCGAATAAGTGACTTGTGCCAAATTTCATCCAAATTGGATCATAAATGCGACCTGTACTTTGTTTACAATTTAACATCTACAGACGGACGGACGGACGGACAGACGGACGGACGGACATGCATAAATCGACTCAGAAAGTGATTCTATGCATATTCTCAAAAGGAACCATGGGTCTATCTCGATTCCTTTTGCCTGTTACAAACATATGCACAAAGACATAATACCCTGTACCACAGAGTGGTGAAGGGTATAAAAAGATTTCCAAGTGCGTCGGTCTTGTGCGCAAGTCCACCAATTTGGAAGACCACGTTCCAAGATGTTGTTTTCTACTTGGTCTTTGCATCTAATTCGTGACCTTCCCCTCCTACGGGAACCATCCGTAGGCTCGTTTCTTTATGCCTTTTGAGCTAGGGCATTTTCATTCATCCGCACAACATGGCCTAGCCACCGTAGTCGCTGCTACTCAATACGACTGACTATGTCGATGTCCGCGTATAAATTGTAAAGCGTCTTGTAAAGTGTGAGTTTGGTCTGGCGGGAGGTGGCCTTGTTTCTAAACTGCTTACTTAGACCATAGTAGCATCTGTTGGCCATCACAATCCTTCTCCGAATTTCAAAACTGATGTCATTCGTTGTATTTATGGCGGTACCAAGGTATATAAAGTCTTTAACCACATCGAAGCTGTAGTTCTCAAGTTCCACAGCTGGTCCATGTCTACTGGACATCTTGCGCGTTGATACCATCAGCTTGGTCTTCTCGCCTTTTACTACCGGACCCACCTTGGCAGACTCCTTTTCAATTTATTCAAAGGTGGCTGTTACCGCTCGCAATGTTCGACCCATTATATCGATGTCATCGGCGTAGGCGAGTAACATGTGTTGTTTGGTGTACAGAGTGCCATTTCTGTTCACATTTGCGTCTCGTATGACCTTTTCCAGCAGGATGTTAAAAAGATCACACGACAAACTGTCACCTTGTCTGAATCCTCGTTCGGTATTGAAGGGCTCCGATAGGTCCTTTCCTACTTTAACTGCTGACCTTGTGCCACTTAAAGTTACACTGCATAACCGTATTAATTTTGCAGGAATGCCGAACGCAGATACGGCTTTAAACACCTCTGAACGGATAGGGCTGTCGAATACGACTTTATAGTCGACAATTAGGTGGTATGTGTCGATGTGTTTTTCGTGCGTCTTTTCCAGGATTTAGCGCAGGGTGAAAATCTGGTCAATGGTGGATTTGCCAGGTCTGAAGCCACATTGGTATGGTCCGATGATGTCATTGACCATTGGCTTCAATCGTTCATACAGCACACTGGATAGCACATTATATGCGATGGGAAGGAGACCTATTCCTCTATAGTTGGCACATATCGTCTTGTCTACTTTTTTTTGTGCGCGGGACACAGGATGCTGGGGTTCCAATCATTGGCAATGCATTCAACTGGTGCATGCTCCTGACCAGCATCTGGCCACCAGTCTTGAACAGTTCGGCTGGTAACCCATCGGCTCCTGCTGCTTTTTTGTTCTTGAGCCGATTAATTGCTTTTATGACCTCATCTTGGCTAGGTGGTATACACTCTATACCATCATCTCTTATTGGTTCTGGGGTATCTTCTTCAACGCCACTATTTGATACTAGAATCTTTTCGAAATGCTCCTTCCAGATCCTCAACACGCTGTCTGTATCTGTCACCAGATTTCCTTTTTCATCTCTAAAGGAGGATGTGCCTGCACCAAAGCCTTCGATATGGTGTTTTACTCGTTGGTAAAATTTCCGGACTTCATTCTGACTCCTGTACATCCCGATTTGCCCACGCTCACGTTTTTCGTGTTCTTTCTTATTTTATCTGAAAAGACTTTTCTCCTCTCTCCTTTTCTCCCGATAATTCTCCATCACGTTGCTACTGTCTGCAGGGTTGCCCTATACGCTGGGTTTTTCACATCAGTACCATTACGACACTCCTGATCGTACCATGGGTTTCGTTGTGGTGGTTTTTGGTACCCAATTGTTCCTTTTGCTGCAGTTTGTAGGGAGTGGGTAATTCTTTGCCATTGTGCTTCTATACTATTATCGGGACAAGAAGTGCTTTCTTCAAGCAGATGGGTAGGTTGAGCGGAGTAGGCCTCGGCTATCTGTTGTGTTTGCAGCTTTTCGACGTCGAGTCTCCGTGTTGTATTAGATCGCACCTTTGCTGCAACATTATGACGGGTGCGTACCTTGGCTGCCACAAGGTAATGGTCCGAATCGATATTCGCTCCTCGGATCGATAGTTTCGTGAAAATCGGTCCTAAAACACTGGATGCCTTCCGTCTCTCACAACATGATCAAAGTATATATTAGGTTGGGGAAAACGAAATCCATTATTTTTATATGAATTGAGCCTAGAATTTAACATGCTTTCGAGAATGTCCATATTTGGATATATGCACCGTTTATATTATTTGTTGCCATTTTATGTAAATGGTGCACCAAAGTCCCTATATATCCTTCGATTTGAACGAAATTTGCCTAGAGAGAAGTCTGCCAAGTTTCGAGAAAATCGGTCCTGATTTAGATATAGCTTCCATACATAGTTTCGTCCGATTTTATGTAAATGGTAAATAAAATTTGAAATTTGCACGAAATTTGGCACAACGTACTGAATTGAGCCTAGAGTGATGTCTGTCTTGTTTCATGAAAATCGGCCTAGATTTAGATATAGCTCCCTTTTATTATATATTGAACCAATAGGCTGATAGGAACAAAACGTTCTGAAATTAGTATAACCTAACCTGTGACATATTTGTTTTAAATCGCTTAATATTTGGATAGAGCTTATCATATATATTTAGACATATTTCAAGTATAATTGGGCATCAAACCCCATGTTTCAGATTGACATCAAATTTTGCACAACGTACAAAATTTTTTTTCCTTAACAAATTTCCGCTGTAGTTTGGTATTTTGTAGTCGTATGTATCAGCAAATCTTCCTTCCAAATATTATTAATATTAATCAATTTGGATGTGTCCGCATATTGTCGTATTCCACTATAGTAGGGGTTTATTATGTACTCGAAAGTCCTTCGAAATAAAAAAAATAGAACGTCAGGTTCGAGAATGAACCATACACTATGACACTTTTATTAAAAGCTACCAACACTGCTCCAATGTACGAACTGTTACACTCCAACGTTGGCCAAACTATGTTCATGCATCGCTATTGGCGACAAAAGTGAGATTCTCCTGACCGATTCACTTTTTCTGGTGTGTTTGCCTGGCTTCACTAGCGGGACCACACTGCCCATTGTCCAGGGTTTGGGAACGATCGACAATTTAATGACTTTAGCCAGATACTCATCCCGGTCCATATATCTGTTTCAAAATCACCCTATAGATTCCATACGGATCCAACAATTTAGATGGGTGTGATACATGTAACATTACCCATTCCAAACTGTGTTGGTACATGCTCGGCGTCAACAAATCTTATATGATATAGTAGTTTTCGTATCGCCCGATCAGCCTCAAGACTCTCAACTATGTCTCTTTTAAAATAACTAGCGCATCTCTTCGAATTGTTCGCCTCGTTTAACATGGCTAAAGTCATATTCTATCATACTTGCCAGGGTTCGAGAGCCCAAAGATTGCTCACACTGGTTCCAATGTTGAAGATCTTCAGACACTATAACAATTTTTCATGTATTCGCTCGGTTACTTTCAGGATGCCTGACAAACTGTCGGTTAAAATAACTAGTTTGTCTATTCGGATCAGTCGCTGATTGGTCGTTAAATATGATGATAATTATTTTCAGCGTTGAGGACCGTTGCCTCAGTTTACTCACATCGGTTCCAATTTTGCATCGCTTTAGATGCTCTAACTATTTATTTGGTTTATGCTCCGCGACTAATCTCCTGACTTCCAGTGAGTTCTTTCACCCTATTATCTGCTGAAGAAATTAGGTCTTATCGCGGGTATTCGACCAAAAGAAATAAATATAGGGGCTGCCGCAGCAATGATGTTCCGTAATTTCCATTCTGCGACGTGTACATCAGAAGGAATGGGAAGTTATCTCAAGCGATGGTTGAAGAAGTATCTGAACCCCTCTCTATCAGTTGATCTCTCAATGATTAATGAAAGTGCTACGTTCAGAATTGTTGAAATGAGTTGGTCTGCTGATGGAAACCAATATGCGCTGGTGGTATAATCCAACAAAATCCTGGGCTGCCAGATAAAATCATACATCAAAGCGATTGGCATTATGGATATCTCTGGCAAACTGTGGCAATCCCTTATTTTAATTGAAGAGAAATGATCAAAATCCTGGGCTGCCAGATAAAATCATACATCAAAGCGATTGGCATTATGGATATCTCTGGCAAACTGTGGCAGTATTCAATTATTTTAATTGAAGAGAAATGGCCGACTGCTAGTACTATACTCAACTGGTACGTACCCCTACCATATATGGAATATATCTAGAGTCTGGCTGAAGCGAAGAGAGTGGTGCATAAGGAATACTAGGCTCCCACCCCACTTCTGGTACGACGCTTCATCAGAAGCTTTAACCATGTGAATCTTGTGATCCAGAGTTTTTTTGATCCGTCATCCACTTTTCCTCGAAAATGGTTGCATTAATGCTGCAGAAAATTAATATTCCTCCAAATCGCAAGAGTTCCAGAAGTCATCTGTTCAGATCCTCCATAAGGACACCCTCCATCTCTATAACGACACTCCTCAGATTGCCTGGAAAATCTCTTAGAACTCCCGTTCTTTTATAAAAAAACTCCTTGCATCTTCATTCGTTTTGAAAGACTCCCTAGGCTTCACCTCGACTAGAAAGAACTCTCCAAACTTCAAGGTACCTATAAAGACTCCCTGAGCTTTACCTTTTCTAGAAAGACTTCAGCTTGTCTAGAAAGTCTCCCTTCAGTTAAACTCGACTTCCTTCAACGCGTCTATGAAGGACTCCCTTCAACGCGTCTATGAAAGACTCCCTTCAGATCGCCTATGACAGACTTCCTTCAGCTGGTCTATAAAAGACTCCCTTCAGTTCGTCTATGAAAGACTCCCTTCAGTTCGTCTATGAAAGACTCCCTTCATCTCGTCTATGAAAGACTCCCTTCATCTCGTCTATGAAAGACTCCCTTCAGCTCGTCTATGAAAGACTCCCTTCAGCTCGTCTATGAAAGACTCCCTTCAGCTCGTCTATGAAAGACTCCCTTCAGCTCGTCTATGAAGGACTCCCTTCAACGCGTCTATGAAAGACTCCCTTCAGATCGCCTATGACAGACTTCCTTCAGCTGGTCTATAAAAGACTCCCTTCAGTTCGTCTATGAAAGACTCCCTTCAGTTCGTCTATGAAAGACTCCCTTCATCTCGTCTATGAAAGACTCCCTTCATCTCGTCTATGAAAGACTCCCTTCAGCTCGTCTATGAAAGACTCCCTTCATCTCGTCTATGAAAGACTCCCTTCAGCTCGTCTATGAAAGACTCCCTTCAGCTCGTCTATGAAAGACTCCCTTCAGCTCGTCTATGAAAGACTCCCTTCAGCTCGTCTATGAAAGACTCCCTTCAGCTCGTCTATGAAAGACTCCCTTCAGCTCGTTTATGAAAGAATTCCTTCAGCTCGTCTATGAAAGACTCCCTTCAACGCGTCTATGAAAGACTACCTTCAACGCGTCTATGAAAGACTCTCTTCAACGCGTCTATGAAAGACTCTCTTCAACGCGTCTAAGAAAGACTCCCTTCAAAGGGTCTATGAAAGACTCTCTTCAACGCGTCTATGAAAGACTCTCTTCAACGCGTCTAAGAAAGACTCCCTTCAACGGGTCTATGAACGACTCTCTTCAGATCGTCTATGAAAGACTTCCTTCAGCTCGTCTATAAAAGACTCCCTTCAGTTCGTCTATGAAAGACTCCCTTCAGCTCGTCTATGAAAGACTCCCTTCAGCTCGTCTATGAAAGACTCCCTTCAGCTCGTCTATGAAAGACTCCCTTCAGCTCGTCTATGAAAGACTCCCTTCAGCTCGTCTATGAAAGACTCCCTTCAGCTCGTCTATGAAAGACTCCCTTCAGCTCGTCTATGAAAGACTCCCTTCAGCTCGTCTATGAAAGACTCCCTTCAGCTCGTCTATGAAAGACTCCCTTCAGCTCGTCTATGAAAGACTCCCTTCAGCTCGTCTATAAAAGACTCCATTCAGCTCGTCTAAGAAAGACTCCATTCAGCTCGTCTAAGAAAGACTCCATTCAGCTCGTCTATGAAAGACTCCATTCAGCTCGTCTATGAAAGACTCCCTTCAGCTCGTCTATGAAAGACTCGCTTCAACGCGTCTATGAAAGACTCTCTTCAACGCGTCTATGAAAGACTCTCTTCAACGCGTCTAAGAAAGACTCCCTTCAACGGGTCTATGAAAGACTCTCTTCAGATCGTCTATGAAAGACTTCCTTCAGCTCGTCTATAAAAGACTCCCTTCAGTTCGTCTATGAAAGACTCCCTTCAGTTCGTCTATGAAAGACTCCCTTCAGCTCGTCTATGAAAGACTCCCTTCAGCTCGTCTATGAAAGACTCCTTCTATAAAGACTCTTCTATGAAAGACTCCCTTCAGCTCGTCTATGAAAGACTCCCTTCAGCTCGTCTATGAAAGACTCGCTTCAACGCGTCTATGAAAGACTCTCTTCAACGCGTCTATGAAAGACTCTCTTCAACGCGTCTAAGAAAGACTCCCTTCAACGGGTCTATGAAAGACTCTCTTCAGATCGTCTATAAAAGACTCCCTTCAGCTCGTCTATGAAAGACTCCTTCTATAAAGACTCTTCTATGAAAGACTCCCTTCAGCTCGTCTATGAAAGACTCCCTTCAGCTCGTCTATGAAAGACTCCCTTCAGCTCGTCTATGAAAGACTTCCTTCAGCTCGTCTATGAAAGACTCCCTTCAGCTCGTCTATGAAAGACTCCCTTCAGCTCGTCTATAAAAGACTCCATTCAGCTCGTCTATGAAAGACTCCATTCAGCTCGTCTATGAAAGACTCCATTCAGCTCGTCTATGAAAGACTCCATTCAGCTCGTCTATGAAAGACTCCCTTCAGCTCGTCTATGAAAGACTCCCTTCAGCTCGTCTATGAATGACTCCCTTCAGCTCGTCTATGAAAGACACCCATCTCTCTTCAGCTCGTCTATGAAAGACACCCATCTCCTTGTCTATGAAAGACTCCCATCAGCTCGTCTATGAAAGACTCCCTTCAGCTCGTCTATAAAAGACTCCCTTTCTGCTCGTTTATAAAGATTCTTCTCAACTCGACTATAAAGGGGACTCTTTTTTCAGCTTTACAACTTTTCGCCAACAAAATCATTGCGATCGGAAATTATTGTTTTCCTTGTTGTAGGGAATCAAATGAAAAAAAGTTCCTTGGTTATGTTCTTCATAATATTCGATATCAATGCAATTTGTTTGAAAATCCATTTTCTTTTCTTTGAATCCAGCCATTCAAAACAGACACCTCAAGCATCTATTCAGTTTTAGGTTTCTGTGTTCTCACGTCTTGTACAACCTTGAATTCCCTTTAGATGCACCACAACAACACAAAAGCATCGGCAGCAACAGACAAAAGCAACAAAAAGACAAACAATAATTGGATATTCTATTTTACCGCTGAAAGGTATTTAAAAGTTTTCTGTGGCAATAAGACTCCCTTCTGCTCGTCTATGAAAGACTCCCTTCAGCTCGTCTATGAAAGACTCCCTTCAGCTCGTCTATGAAAGACTCCCTTCAGCTCGTCTATGAAAGACTCTCTTCAACGCGTCTAAGAAAGACTCCCTTCAACGGGTCTATGAAAGACTCTCTTCAGCTCGTCTATGAAAGACTCCCTTCAGCTCGTCTATGAAAGACTCCCTTCAACTCGTCTATAAAAGACTCTCTTCAGCTCTTCTATACAGACTCCCTTCAGCTCGTCTATGAAAGACTCCCATCAGCTCGTCTATGAAATGCTTCTATCAGCTCGTCTATGAAAGTCTCCCATCAGCTCGTCTATGAAAGACTCCCATCAGCTCGTCTATGAAAGACTCCATTCAGTTCGTCCATGAAAGTCTTCCTTCAGCTCGTTTATAAAGATTCTTCTCAACTCGACTATAAAAACTCCCTTCAACGCGCCTATGAACACGCTCGTCTATAAAGGGGACACTTTTTTCAGCTTTACAACTTTTCGCCAACAAAATCATTGCGATCGGAAATTATTGCGTTCATTGTTGTAGGGAATCAAATGAAAAAAAGTTCCTTGGTTATGTTCTTCATAATATTCGATATCAATGCCATTTGTTTGAAAATTTTCTTTTCTTTGAATCCAGCCATTCAAAACAGACACCTCAAGCATCTATTCAGTTTTAGGTTTCTGTGTTCTCACGTCTTGTACAACCTTGAATTCCCTTTACATGCACCACAACAACAACATGGCAGCAACAGACAACAACAACAAAAAGACAAACAATAATTGGATATTCTATTTTACCGCTGAAAGGTATTTAAAAGTTTTCTGTGGAAATAAGTTTTTGTGTTTGTGTGTTAGTAGCTGTGTGTGACGATGTATTTGTAGCTCTGCTTGGAAAAGTTCAAATGATCCTATCACGAACGTATTGTGTCGCTGTATTACCTACACAATTCACGGGAAATATAAGAGGATTAGGGAATTATATTCTCCGGGTATTTAGGCGGATTGGAAAAATTGTGGAAATATTAAAACTACACGAAATTCCACTGTAGTCATCATGGGCAAATGTCACAACTTGTTGTTGCTTATCTATTTGAGTATTGTGTTACGGTGCCAATGGAGGTTTATTGTCTTTTGTTTTTTTTTTTTATTATTACCTCAAAAACCATCAAAAGTTTAGTTAGTGTTTGTCCTTGCCTTGACATTAGAGAGAATTTTTGAAACCAATAGAACTTCAAATGACCCAAAACTAAAAGGTGTCCTTGTTTTGATGTCGGCTGTTTTTTGTCCTTGTCTATTTTTTGTGGGCTTTCTTTTGTTTCCCATTCCGGTGAAATTGTTGAGAAATTGTTTTTGACAAAAGTTTCCAATTGTGGCTTTAGCCTAGGTAATGCTTCAGGTATTATGAAATAATGCCGTAATTGAATAAATCGTTGGACAAACAATCAATGCCACTGGGTATCAATGACAAAATAGATGGGTGGAGCTGTAGTGATGCGGAACATTACAGGGCTCAATTCAAACAGTAACAACAAATACTATTATAAGATAATTATGTTATTAAATGTTTAAACTTACTTAGGGGAGTAACCCTTAATTGACTCTAACTGCATGTTCAATGATGAGAAATAACAGCTGTCCATGTTTATATTATTTTTCAATTACGTAACCTATTGGTCATGCCCTACACAAATAGAATTTGTGATGAATATTAGTTATATAATTTTTGGAAATTACTTAAATATATCCTTCATCGACATGGAACTGGAGTTGTACAATGAATATCTATGCTGTGGAACAGGATATTATGTCTTTGTGCATATGTTTGTAACTTGCTAAATTCAGCAATATAGAACCATCGTTTCTATTGAGAGTAAACGAAAAATAACATTCTAATATCAGAAAGCTAGACAATTCTACGGGATTCGGAATTCTTATTCTGGAACTCCACGTACGGCTGATGTCTAGACATCAGACAGACGGACATGGTTAATCTTATGAAGAATATATATATATATATATATATATACTAGCTGGACCCGTAGCACTTCGCTGCCCCTACCAAAGTCCCAAAAAGTAAGTCCATAATATGGTAATTTTTATGATGGAATGTGTAACTGACTTAGAATTTTTAATTTAATTTAAATCTGAACAGATTTTCACGAAACTTTACACACATTATTCTAGACTTAATTCAGTCCAAAATTCGCGCAAATCGAATGATGTTCAGGGGCTTTGGTGCACTATTTACCTTACATCGGGCGAAACTATATATGGGAGCTATATCTAAATCTGAACCGATTTTCACGAAACTTTGCACAAATCATTCTAGACTTAATTCAGTATGCTATGCCAAAATTCATGCAAATCGAATGATATTTAGCGACTTTGGTGTACCAATTACCTAAAATCGATCTAATTCTGAACCGATTTTCCCGAAACTTAGCATACATCATTCATGACCTAATTTAGTATGCTGTACCAAATTTCGTGCAAATCGAATGATATATAGAGACAATTTACATTAAATCGGACAAAAACCTATATGGGAGCTATATAAATCTGAACCGATTATCATGAAACTTAACACAATCATTCTAGACTTAATTCAGTACGCTATGCCAAAATTTGTGCAAATCGAGTGATTTTCAAGGACTTTCGATTTTCACGAAACTTAGCACACATCATTCTACACTGAATTCAGTACGCTATGCCAAAATCTATCTAAATCTGTATCGATTTTCCCGAAACTTAGCACATATCATTCTAGACTTAATTCAGTACACTATGCCAAAATTTATGCAAATCGCATGATATATAGCGACTCTATATGGGAGCTTTATCTAAATCTGAACCGATTTTCACGAAACTTAGCACACATCATTCTTGACCTAATTCAGTAGGCTCTACCAAATTTCGTGCAAATCGAAAAATATATAGGGACCATTTACATTAAATCGGACGAAAAAATATATAGGAGTTTTATGTAAATCTGAACCGATTTTCACCAATTTCAATAGGGTTCGTCCTTGGGCCAAATATATGAGCTGTACCAAATCGGATTATAAATGCGACCTGTACTTTGTTTGCAATTTCACATTAACAGACGGACGGACGGACATGCATAAATCGACTCAGAAGGTGATTCTACGCATATTCTCAAAAGGACCAAAGGTCTAGTTCTATTCCTTTTTCCTGTTACAAATATATGCACAAAGACATAATACCCTGTACTACAGTGTGGTGAAGGGTGTAATTCATGTCAATTATGTCATTGAAATTTCTACTTATGTTCTTCAATATACATAGATACATACATATGAATTTTATGTATTTCAAAATATATCCTCATCGTTCCAAAATATATCCTCATCGGATTATCTGTATTTGCATCCAGTCTTAAAATACACACATAGCAAACAAATATTCTTTCAGATGTATGAATACTTTTGATGCTATTACCCCGCATCCATGCGAACTTTTATAAATTTGCCTAACTTATGTTACGTCCATGGGATCGCATGACGTACTGTGAACATTTAAGTAAAATCAGTTAAGTGTTTTTGAGTTCACAAAAAATATATTTCAAATTCAATGAGGAGTACATTTTACCTTGATCGTACCATGCTCATGTTGTATATGTATCCTAACAGACGTCGCCCTTTCGAAGGAACATTGACGTGAAATTGAGCGAACTTAAATATGTGACCTTATCTATATGTAAACCGACTAACATCAATCCCTACACATGTCATTCTGCAAATCGATTTAAAGCAAATATGACACACGCTATTTTGTATGCTGTACAGTTTAAAATTTAATCTCAATCAGGCACCCACTGATTATTTGGTGTAGAATCAACATGAGTAGGTCGAAATTATATATGGAAACTATGCTATATCTAAACCTGAACCGATTTCAACGAAACTTGCCACATATTAATGAATATTAACATCAGTAGGTTCAATACTTTGCGGTGCACCATTTACTTAAAATCGAACGAAAATATATAAAGGACGTATATGTAAATCTGAACCGATTTTCACGAAACTTATCACACATCATTCTAGACTTAATTCAGTACGCTATGTCAAAATTCGTGTTAATCGAAAAATAAATAGGTCTTTGGTGCTACATAAACACAAAATCGGACGAAAATGTAAATGGGGGCTATATCTAAATCTGAACCGATTATCGCGAAAGTTGGCACACATAATTGTAGGCTTAATTCAGTACGCTTTGCCAAATTTCGTGCAACTTTGGTGCACCATTTACCTAAAATCGGGCGATTTTCATGAAATTTTTCGTCCGATTTAATGTAAATGGTCCCTATATATTTTTCGATTTGCACGAAATTTGGTAGAGCCTACTGAATTAAGTCAAGAATGATGTGTGCTAAGTTTCGTGAAAATCGGTTCAGATTTAGATAAAGCTCCCATATAGAGTCGCTATATATCATGCGATTTGCATAAATTTTGGCATAGTGTACTGAATTAAGTCTAGAATGAGGTGTGCTAAGTTTCGTGAAAATCGATTCAGATTTAGATAGATTTTGGCATAGCGTACTGAATTCAGTCTAGAATGATGTATGCTAAGTTTCGTGAAAATCGAAAGTCCCTGAAAATCACTCGATTTGCACGAATTTTGGCATAGCGTACTGAATTAAGTCTAGAATGATTGTGCTAAGTTTCATGATAATCGGTTCAGATTTAGATATAGCTCCCATACTAAATTAGGTCAAGAATGATGTATGCTAAGTTTCGGGAAAATCGGTTCAGAATTAGATCGATTTTAGGTAATTGGTACACCAAAGTCGCTAAATATCATTCGATTTGCATGAATTTTGGCATAGCATACTGAATTAAGTCTAGAATGATTAGTGCTAAGTTTCGTGAAAATCGATTCAGATTTAGATGTAGCTCCCATATATAGTTTCGCCCGATGTAAGGTAAATAGTGCACCAAAGCCCCTGAACATCATTCGATTTGCGCGAATTTTGGACTGAATTAAGTCTAGAATAATGTGTGTAAAGTTTCGTGAAAATCTGTTCAGATTTAAATTAAATTAAAAATTCTAAGTCAGTTACACATTCCATCATAAAAATTACCATATTATGGATTTACTTTTTTTGACTTTGGTAGGGGCAGCGAAGTGCCACGGGTCCAGCTAGTAACCTATAAAGTCAAGGAATTCTTATCAAAACCCACAATCTGTGTAGATTCCTCCCAACAACTCCCAAAACCATAGTTTGCTGTTCAGCATACAAGCAACCTTATTAAACTGCACCCTATGACGTTCAGCAAAGCATAATTACAGTAACATCATAACCTATAATCCCAAAGGAATATCGAAAGGATATTTCGCTGCGTTACAAACTTTTGGGGCTGCACAAAGCTATAATACCCTGACAACATAGTTGTGTAGGGTATAAAAATATTTTCAAATTTGTCATTCATTCATCTTTGTTTTCATACACTAACGGAAACAATTGGGATATTTTTTGCAAGCATTTGTAAGGAACAAGTCGAAATACGTGACCAATACTATGGCGGGGGGACAAAACGGAAACAAATATATCTTTATTTGGGGAAATGTATGCTCAACAGCCATATTAGCATTGAATATACAATTTGTTTCATCCTAAAAATTTGAAAATAATATTTGTACAAAATTTCTCACAGTATATGACATAGAAACAAAACTTTTGAAATTTGTTGTATTTCAAACAAATACAGTCACAAAACTTGAATGTATTAGTGTGGACAGCCCTGATTTACATTTAAAAATATCTCTTTACTCACCATGCAATCCGGTATTGTTGAAGGCCTTCTGCAATCACTGGATGATGAATGGTTGTGTTGTGTGATTTTTTATAGCTCTAGTGATATATATTGCAGCGATACTTTTTCGAATCAATAGATACAAATGGGGTTATTATATCGACGCCTCCGAAGAATAGTATGCTAGTCTGAAAAGTGAGTTTTTCGGCAGAAGCTCTCAAAGTATGGATGTTTCTTATATCTTACGTGCCGTGCTAAGTACATTTTTGCTTATAACTTTGGTTTGGATTGGCCGATGATTACCAAAATTTCAGAGAATTTAAATTAAGGACCGTAATATATAAAAACGTTAAGAAAACATGCTAAGTCGACTTAGCATTCTATGGTTCGGAGGCGTCGATATATACGCTTAGAAAATTGAAACGAATTTGATACGCATGGTATTACAATGTGAGAATAATGTAAATAGTTATCATATATGCAAATCAAATTCAGTACTTTAGGAAAATTTGAAATATTTAGTTTTTTTCATAATTTAAGTATAAAAGATTGCTATACATAATCGTTAATTCAGATTTTCTTTTTTGTGTTCATATTAATACCATATATTAAATGCGAATTGCAGATTTTAATCAAAGTATAGTTAAATTATTTGTTCACGTAGACGGTGGAATAAATTTCATTAGTGCTAATATTTAGTTCAATGATGATATTTCCTAAGCCAACCTTAATAGCATGTGCTTTTAAGGATTGAGTCGATCTAGACATGTGTGTCCGTCCGTCCGTCTGTCCATTATAATTTGTAAACACAATACAGGCCACAGTTATGGACCAATCTTCACGAAAATTTGGATGTAGAATGGGTTCTGGCCAATTAAGACCCCTATTGTTTTTGGGAAAGATCGGTTAATATTTAGAAGATGAAATGGACCAAAAACTTTATTTTTGTCTGATTTTCTGGTCTCTCCAGAGACCTCAATTATGTTCAAGAGGAGTGGTTGACTTTTAAATTGATACCAATGATCGTATGTACTCAAATGTGGGAGCTACACTTAAATGTTTACAGGTGCTTACGCATTCAGACATTATTTAGTAACCCAAAACCAAACTAGAGGGCGGAAATATAGCGTTGATCGCTTTGAAAATTTCCATGAGATTCCAGTTATGGTCAAGGACAACGCCTATAACTTTCGGCGATGATCAGACAATTATTTTGGGATGAAGTGCCCCGAAAACTTAACATTTTTTTTTTGAGACAATCTATAGGCCACAATTGAAAACCAAACATCACAACATAACCTACGGTAAAGAGAATCTGGACAAGTACAGCCCTCGTCTACTGAATATTAGTAATATTTGTTGACCTTTAGTCAGGTTTCAACAGGGTGCAAATAACGCAAAGTTAGATTTTCGTGGAAGTTGTGTAGTGTATTATATGGTCGGCCCCATCCGACTATACTGCTCCGCTCACTGGTTTCTATTTCCAAATGTTTATCTTTTATAATTGTATGTGTGAGCAATTTGGCACACGCCGACAGCCCAAGGGACCTATTTTGGGCACTGCTGATGTATATATATATATCTAAACCGATTTTCACTTAGTACACATTTTTCTAGACTGAATTCAGTGCGTTATGCAATGTAGGGGCTTTGGTGCGCCATTTGCATAATCGGACCAACATATTTAGGGAGCTATATCTAAATCTGAACCAATTTTAAAGAAACTTATTACATATCGTTCTAGACAGAACGCAGTACGCTATGGCAAATTTATTGCAAGTCAAAAGACACATAGTTGCTTTGGTACACCATTTACATAAAATGGGACGAAAATATATATGGGAGCTATATCTAAATCTGAACCGATTTTGCGATGCCGAAGGTGCCCCAGTCTCACCTAAACTAATAAATTTCATTAACAAAATGCAATAACAAATACCCTAGGGGTAGTGGCATATTTATATTTTCTTGGTCTATCGTGATTCCAAAATACAGATAGACTTTACACAGTTTCAATATCATGCAAGATATGTGTGTGGTTACGAATTACACCACAACAACTGTCCATTAGCATTTAAATGACAAATATGACAAATTCATGAAATGTCAAAAAAAAAAATTGATTGATTATCATAACGATTACGCTTAGCTAGGCAATCTATAACATTCGAGGTCCTTGTAACTCAAGCGAAACGCAAGTCATTCAAGTAAATCTCTATATATATATCTAAGGTCATGTCGTATAATTTCGGGTTAGAAATATAAATTATGCAATAGCAACAAGAACAACCCGAGCAGCAACAACTACATATAGCGAAAATTTACGTAGCTATAACATAATTCTTATTTATGTATATCTATATTTTAGAAGTATACATAAAGCGTTTACAGCTAAGACTGGGCCAAAATGTCAACAACAAGAACAGCAGCAACTACAACAACCACAAGTTATATATCTTCTTAATAGGCTTAGACATGTCAAGAACAGTAACGATAAGGCATAAATATTTCTTTGCTTCGAGTTTTTTTCCTCTTCCAGGAATCCAGTAACCCATTGAATGAATTTGACGATAATCATAACACTTCATTGCCAAAAATAGTTGGCCTTACAGGCCAACAAGGTTTATTTACATGGTGAAGAATTACATGTAGTAAGCATGTGTAAGTTTGTGTGTGTGCAAGTGTTTGGAAATGAAAGATTTTGTTTTCATGCGATATTATGTTCATACTCTTTGTTTGGTGGTATGTTTTGTTGCCTTCATTTGTGTTGCTGCTGTTGTTGTTGTATCGTTTCGTTTCCCTTATCTTTAGCCAAATTGTTAAACAAGAAATAAATCACACTTGCCGCAGAGATGCTGTCAGTAACAAATCATACTCGTCTTATCCGCCAAAACTTGTTTGCCATCGCAAACACCAACAACATTCGTACTCAAACCGGATCGTGTTCAATATCTAATGAATGTAACGAGGTGGCTGACGGAAGTGTTTTGTGATGTGAAATATTACAAATTTTAGATATCTAGAAATGCCTGATATTTTTCAAATTCTTTTCAATTGTCCAAAAATAAGCGTTTATTGTTTAAGGAATATTTTCAGGTACAATTGCAAGGATGTACTCTAATGCACATATCAATGCTTTTTAAAGAAAAGATTTTTTGGGACAAATTAAGGAGTAGATAATTACTCTTTTTATACCCTTCACCACTCTGTGGTACAGGGTATTATGCCTTTGTGCATATGTTTGTAATAGGCAAAAGGAAACGACATAGACACATGGTTCCTTTTAGGAATATGCATAGAATCATTTTCTAAGTCGATTTATGCATGTCCGTCCATTCGTACGTCCGCCTGTCTGTCTGTCCATGTTAAATTGTAAACAAAGTACAGGTCGCATTTATTATTCGAATAGGATTAAATTTGGCACAGCTCATTTATTTGGCCCAAGGGCGAACCCTACTGAAATTGAGAAAAATCGGTTCATATTGAGATATAGCTCCCATATGTATTACCGATCGATTTTACGTGAGTGGTGCACCAAAGTCCCTAAATATCTTTCGATTTGCACGAAATTTGGCACAGCGTACTGAATTAAGCCTGGAATGATGTCTAGTAAGTTTCGTGTAAATCGGTTCAGATTTAGATATAGCTCCCATATATAGTTTCGTCCGATTTCATGTAAATGGTGCACCATTGTCCCTATATATCTTTCGATTTGCACGAAATTTGGCACAACGTACTGTATTAAGCTAAGAATGATGCGTGGTAAGTTTCGTGAAAATCGGTTCAGATATTGATATAGCTCCCATATATACCAAAGTTCCTATATATACTCCGATTTGCACGAAATTTGGCATAGCGTACTGAATTAAGTCTAGAACGATGTATGTCAAATTTTATACATATCAGTTCAGATTTATATATAGGAGTTTATATATAAACTCCCATATATATTTTCGTCCGATTTAATGTAAATGATGCACGAAATTTGGCACAGAGTAATGAATTAGGTCTAGAATGATATGTGTTAAGTTTCCTGAAAATCTGTTCAGATTTAGATATAGGACCCATATATCTTCGACCGGTTTAATGTAAATGGACCACCAAAGTCCCTGAAAATCATTCGATTTGCACGAAATTTGGCACAGCGTAATGAATTATATCTAGAATGGTGTGTGTCAAGTTTCCTGAAAATCGGTTCAGATTTGGATATATCTCCCATGTGTATTTTCGTCCGACTTTATGTAAATGGTGGATCAAAGTCCTTATATATCTTTTGATTTCCACGAAATTTGGCACTGCGTACTGAGTAAAGTCTAAAATGATGTGTGTTAAGTTTCGTGGAAATCGTTTCAGATTTAGATATAGCTCCCATATATATTTTCGTCCGAATTAATGTAAATGGTATACCAAAGCTCATATATATCTTTGGATTTGCACGAAATTTGGCACGGCGTACTGAATAAAGTCCGGAATGATGTGTGTTAAGTTTCCTGGAAATCGTTTCAGATTTAGATATAGCTCCCATATATATTTTCGTCCGATTTTATGTAAATTTTTTGCAAAAGTTCCAACATATGTTTCGATTTGCATGGAATTTGCGTAACGAATAAATTCTAGAATGAGGTGTGTTAAGTTTCGTGAAAATCGGTTCAGATTTAAATATAGCTCCCATATATATTCTCGTCTGATTTAATGTAAATGGTGCACCAAAGTCCCTATGTATCATTCGATTTGCATGAAATTTGGCATAGTGTACTGAATTAGGTCTAGAATGATGTGTGTTAAGTTTCGTAAAAATCGGTTCAGATATAGATCGGATTTAATGTAAGTGATATATCAAAGTCTCTATATAGGTTTCTATTTGTACAAAATTTGTCATAGCGTACTGAATAAGGTCAACAATGTTGTGTGCTAAGTTTCGGTTCAGATTATGTAAAGTGTGCACAAAATACCCAAAGTTTGTGCGATTGCCAAACAATTTTGTACAATGAACTGTAGGTAATATAAACTAATCTCTGGCAAGCCTCGTTGAAATATATAAATATGAAATATATTTTCTTCAAATTTTACACAAAATTAACACAAAATTTGGCACAACGTACTGAAGTTGGTATAACCAGGTGGATCCGATTGGCACAAAATTTTGCACAACGTACTGAAGATATTATAACGTAACATTTGGCAAGTTTTGTTGAAATCGGTTCAGTTCAGATATAACTCCTAGATATAGTTTCAGCCGTAAGGAAAGTAGTAAAGTCGGACGGGGCCGACTATATGATACCCTTCACCACTTTGAGTATATTCAACAGATGAATCGTAACAGACGTTGCATTTTTGAAGGACCAGTAAAATCAAATTGGAACCATAAACACGTCATTCTGCAACCGATACTAAATTGTTCGTTTGGTCAGATATAGAAGTTATATCTAAATCTGAACCGATTTCAGGAAACTTAACACACATCTAGACCTAATTTATTACGCTGTGCCAAATTTAGTGCAAACCGAAATATATTAAGGGACTTTGGTGCACCATTTACATTAAATCGGACGAAAATATATATGGGTGCTATATCTAAATCCGAACCGATTTTCTGGAAACTTAATACACATCATTCTAGACCTAATTCATTATGCTGAGCCAAATTTAGTGCAAATCGAGAGATATATAGGGAGTTTTGTGCACAATTTACCTTAAATCGGACGAATATATATATGAGATCTATATCTAAATTTGAACCGATTTTCAGGAAACTTAACACACATCATTCTAGAGATAATTCATTACGCTATGCCAAATTTCGTGCAAATCGAAAGATATATAGGGACTTTGGTGCACCATTTACATTAAATCGGACGAAAATATATATAGGAGTTATATATAAATCTGAGCCGATTTTCAGGAAACTTAAACAAGAACCTCAAAATACCGAAAATTGGGGGGTACGCTTATATGGGGGCTACCAGAACGTACTGAAGTTGGTATAACCAGGTGGATCCGATTGGCACAAAATTTTGCACAACGTACTGAAGATATTATAACGTAACATTTGGCAAGTTTTGTTGAAATCGGTTCAGTTCAGATATAACTCCTAGATATAGTTTCAGCCGTAAGGAAAGTAGTAAAGTCGGACGGGGCCGACTATATGATACCCTTCACCACTTTGAGTATATTCAACAGATGAATCGTAACAGACGTTGCATTTTTGAAGGACCAGTAAAATCAAATTGGAACCATAAACACGTCATTCTGCAACCGATACTAAATTGTTCGTTTGGTCAGATATAGAAGTTATATCTAAATCTGAACCGATTTCAGGAAACTTAACACACATCTAGACCTAATTTATTACGCTGTGCCAAATTTAGTGCAAACCGAAATATATTAAGGGACTTTGGTGCACCATTTACATTAAATCGGACGAAAATATATATGGGTGCTATATCTAAATCCGAACCGATTTTCTGGAAACTTAATACACATCATTCTAGACCTAATTCATTATGCTGAGCCAAATTTAGTGCAAATCGAGAGATATATAGGGAGTTTTGTGCACAATTTACCTTAAATCGGACGAATATATATATGAGATCTATATCTAAATCTGAACCGATTTTCAGGAAACTTAACACACATCATTCTAGAGATAATTCATTACGCTATGCCAAATTTCGTGCAAATCGAAAGATATATAGGGACTTTGGTGCACCATTTACATTAAATCGGACGAAAATATATATAGGAGTTATATATAAATCTGAGCCGATTTTCAGGAAACTTAAACAAGAACCTCAAAATACCGAAAATTGGGGGGTACGCTTATATGGGGGCTACCAGAAAAACTGGACCTCTATTTATAATTTTCAGTGGAGTAATTTCGTACCCAATAAGAACCCAATGTACAAAATTTCATAGAATTCAGTTATAAAACGAGCCCAAGAACCCCAAAATACCGAAAAATGTGGGTATCCTTATATGGGGGCTTTCCGAAAAAATTTACCTTTATTTATAATTTTTGGTAGGGAGATTTTCTACCCAATAAGAACACAAAGTACCAAATTTCAGCGAATTCGGTCGAAAATGCGATCAAAACCCCCAAAATACCGAAAATTGGGGGTAATCTTATATGGGGGCTATCCGAAAAAATGGACCTTTATTTATAATTTTTGATAGAGAGATTTGCCACCCAATAAGAACTCAAAGTACCAAATTTCACCGAATTCAGTTAAAAAACGCGCTCAAGAACCTCAAAATACCGAAAATTTGGGGGTACCCTTATATGGGGGCTATCCGAAAAAATTGACATTTTTTTATAATATTTCGTAGGGAGATTTGCTACCTAATGAGGACACAAAGTACCAAATGTCAGCGAATTCGGTCGAAAAATGCGATCAGAACCCCCAAAATACCGAAAATTGGGGGTAATCTTATATGGGGGCTATCCGAAAATATTGGCCTTTATTTATAATTTGTGGTAGGGAGATTTGTTACCAAATAAGAACTCAAAGTACCAAATTTCAGCGAATTCAGTTAAAAAAACGCGTTCAATAACCTCAAAATACCGAAAATTTGGGGGTGGACCGATTTTCTCCAATTTCAATAGGGTTCGTCCTTGGACCAATTAAGTGACCTGTGCCAAATTTCATCCAAATCGGATCATAAATGCGACCTGTACTTTGTTAACAAAAATACATGGACGGACAGACGGACGGAGTGATTCTATGCATATTCTCAAAAGGAACCTTGGGTCTATCTCGATTATTTTTGCCTGTAACAAACATATGCAGAAAGACATAATACGCTGTACCACAGTGTGGTGAAGGGTAATGCCGTAAGTATATTATACATTTTCCAAATTCATAATTTATGTACGACAATTTTTATTTCGTGAATATAATGCCAGAGAGAACAAATGAGTGGGCATGAAATGGAAGAACTCTTGAGTGGCATTGAAGATGAAGCAAGTGAAGACTTCGATCCTAACTTTGTAATTGAGGAAGAAGAATGTTTATCTTCAGAGCAATCAATTTCGACTGATTAGGATTCAGCAGTTCATCAGCCGTAAATAATAGCACTGAATTTTTTGACAAGGATAGGAAGATAAAGTGGAGTACAGTTCCTCCATCACAACGTCTAAGTCGTGCACCCAGTGAAAATATTCTTCACAAAAATCGAATTCATGTCTTTGAAACGATTTAGCAATATTTCACGCGTTCTTGCATTTGATGATAGACAAAGAAGAAGATCAGCACAAAGAGGAGATAAACTTGCCCCTATTCGAAACTTTTATGAACAATGGACTCAAAACTTGCAACTGCTTTACGTTCCAAACGCTAATATAACGGTTGATGAACAGCTTATTCCTTTCAGAGGTAGATGCCCATTCAAAGTATATATTCCAAGTAAGCCTGGGAAATATGGCATGAAAGCCTGGATAGCAGCCGATTCTGATACTGCGTTTTGCTTACAGTTCCAAATTTACTTGGGCAAACTGGGAGACAATGCTGAAAGGAATCAAGGAGAACGCGTTGTTCTAGACTTGGTTACTCAATATCGTGGACGCAATGTGACAACCGACAACTTTTTTAAAAGTCATAAACTTGCAATAGAACTGCTAAAGCTTAAAATTACTATTGTTGGCATAGTCAGAAAAAATAAACGCTTTTTACCGGATCATGCTACAAAACAACAGTTGCGTACGCTTACAGTACATTCAAGTAATTTTTTTCCATGAAAAAGAAACGATTGTTTTGTATATACCTAAAAAATACAAAATGGTTTATTTGCTTAGCACTCTTCACCATAACAGCAAAATTTTGAAAAATCATCCACAAAAAAAAAAAAAAAAAAAAAAAAAAAAAACGGAAATAATTGAATATTACAACTCGACAAAAGGAGGAGTCGACACTTTGGACCAAATGGTTCGTACATACTCATGCAAAAGAAAAACCAATCGGTGGCCAGTTGCTCTGTTCTCCAATTTAGTAGATATTTCTGCTCTCAACGCATTTATAATGTGGACCGAAATAAATCCTGAATGGGAAAGAAATAAATTGCACAAAAGGAGCCAATTTTTAGAGCAACTTGGTGAAGCTTTAGCTCATGACCACATCAAAAGACGTTGTCGACTTTCCCGCGCATAAGCCTCTGCAACTATAGTACAAAGAATTCGAGAAGAATCACCATCTACGAGTTCGCCTTCTCCAGAACAACAACGCTTTAGTAACCGGAAAGGTGTAAATTTTGTCCATCGAGGAAGGAACGAAAAACCTTCACTGAGTGCATAACTTGCAAAAAACCAGTATGTTTGACTCACCGACAAACAATTACTGCAACAAAGTCATATTACAAAAATCACAAGCCTTAAAAAATTTTTAAAATTAACATATTTAAATTTCATCAATAAACCAGTAAGGAAAGTAGTAAAGTCGGACGGGGCCGACTATATGATACCCTTCACCACTATGGGTATATTAAACAGGACTATTAACATGTAATTGGATGAAAAAAAGTAATATTTATCTAAATGTGAATCTACCTAGATCTATCCATAAAGTATGTTAATCGACTTCAAACAAATATAAATAAGTCCGTTGGGCTATGTCTGTACTTCTAGAAAACGCAACTACGTAATTGTATGCTCAATTTTGTGCGTTGTGCACAATTTGATGTCAATCTGACTAACATGAGGAGTCTGATGCCCAATTTACTTGAAATCGGTCGAAAATATATATGGAAGCTCTATCCAAATATTAAGCGATTTCAAACAAACTTGTCACAGGTTAGGTTATACTAATTTCAGAACGTTTTGTTTCTATTGGTTCCTTAGTACGTCAATTACTTAAAATCAATCTATAATAAAAGGGAGCTATATCTAAATCTGGACCGATTTTCACGAAACTTAGCATCATTTTAGGCTCAATTCAGTACGTTATGACAAATTTCGTGCAAATCGAAAGTTATATAGGGACTTTGGGGCACCATTTACATGAAATCGTACGAAACTATATGTGGGAGCTATATCTAAATCTGGGCCGATTTTCTCGAAACTTGGTAGACATCATTCTAGGCTCAATTCAGTGCGTTATGCCAAATTTCGTGCAAATCGAAAGTTATATAGGGACTTTGAGGCACCATTTACATGAAATCGGACGAAACTATATATGGGAGCTATATCTAAATCTGGACCGATTTTCTCCAAACTTGGCAGACATCACTCTAGGCTTAATTCAGTACGTTATGCCAAATTTCGTGCAAATCAAAATATATATAGGGACTTTGGGGCACCATTTACATGAAATCGGACGAAACTATACATGGGAGCTATATCTAAATCTGGACCGATTTTCTCGAAACTTGGTAGACATCATTCCAGGCTCAATTCAGTACGTTATGCCAAATTTCGTGCAAATCGAAAGTTATATAGGGACTTTGAGGCACCATTTACATTAAATCGGACGAAACTATATATGGGAGCTATATCTAAATCTGGACCGATTTTCTCCAAACTTGGCAGACATCACTCTAGGCTTGATTCAGTACGTTATGCCAAATTTCGTGCAAATCAAAAGATATATACGGACTTTGGGGCACCATTTACATGAAATCGTACGAAACTATATATGGGAGCTAAATCTAAATCTGGACCGATTTTCTCCAAACTTGTTAGACATCATTCTAAGCTCAATTCAGTACGTTATGCCAAATTTCGCGCAAATCGAAAGGTATATAGGGACTTTGGGGCACCTTTTACATGAAATCGGACGAAACTATATATGGGAGCTATATCTAAATCTGGACCGATTTTCTCCAAACTTGGCAGACATCACTCTAGGCTTAATTCAGTACGTTATACCAAATTTCGTGCAAATCAAAAGATATATAGGAACTTTGGGGCACCATATACATGAAATCGGACGAAACTATATATGGGAGCTATATCTAAATCTGGACCGATTTTCACGAAACTTGGCAGACATCATTCTAGACCTAAATGATTAAGCTGTACCAAATTTCGTGCAAATCGAAAGATATATAGGGGCCGTTTACATTAAATCGGTTAAATATATATATGGGAGCTATATCTAAATCTGAACCGATTTTTCCCAATTTCAATAGGGTTCGTCCTTGGGCCGAATAAGTGACCTATACCAAATTTCATTCAATTCGGATCATAAATGCGACCTGTACTTTGTTTACAATTTAACATGGACAGACAGACAGACAGACAGACGGACAGACGGACGGACGGACATGCATAAATCGACTTAGAAAGTGATTCTATGCATATTCTCAAAAGGAACCATGTGTCTATCTCGTTTCCTTTTGCCTGTTACAAACATATGCACAAAGACATAATACCCTGTACCACAGTGTGGTGAAGGGTATAAAAAGTGGGGGTCAAAATATGACCCCAACGTAACATATGTGTTTTTTTTCTAACATAGTAGCAGGGTTAAATATATATAATTATATATCATCCAAAGGGCAGATCGACATCTTTCCTAATTCTACTTATGGTTCAGCGAAGTTTTTGACTATTCGAATTAGTCTCACGTGAAAACTTCTGCAAAGAGTCCGCTAAATCGCACTTGTTGTTTAACAAAAAAAAAAAAAAAAACAGGAAAAGGAAACAGAAATTCAAAAAGTTAGTGTTGCAATGCATGCTGGTCGTATTTCAAGTCGACAGACAACAACAATGATGATGATGTTGCCGTTTTGGAGATTACATTGTAACACAAGCAATACACCCACACTACACTAGGCAACGCATACACATACATTAATCACAAACACGGTTGTTTTCCTCTGTTGGGAGGCACACATCTAATCTGCAGATGAAAATTAATGTAGCGTTAGATATGCATTTCCCTTTTTTTGCGAACATTACCATATTACGTTGTTGCAATTGTTGTTCCCCATGCTGTGTGTCCATTTGTAGTTTTTTGTCGTCAGTTGTGATTCGCCTGCTTCCATCATAAACTAGATTCATGCATACAAATGTCCATCAAAGATATGAAATGTGTATGAGTGACTGACCATCCGTAGCAATGTATGGGGAATAGATGGATCTTGTCTTTAGCATTCATTCATATTTGTTTCTGTTGAGGGTTTTTTTGTACGCCTTCTAGATGTGTGTGGGATGTGGGTGAACTTAGCATCTTCCTTTCTCTCTGTGTGTGGGCATCAATCCCACTGATTAAATGAAGGAATTAGTGCAAGGCATACGACACGTTTTTGTCAAATCTCAAAACATGACCAAGACGAAGATAACAATCGTCAATTCAACTTTTGAATTTCTGGTTGCTCCCGAACAAAAACAAAAAAATGGAGTAGAGTAGCCAAGGGAACAAAAATTCCCTTTTATTCTGAAGGCTTTCTGGCCATGTGTGCGGTGGCAAGATGGGAAATGGGAAATATTACGAACATTTTAATAAAGCAAACCACAAAAACAAAGACCGAGAAACGAAACGAAAATCTACGTCAAACGTTTTGTCACAAATTAATGATGTTACAATGTTCAATGTTATTGGCAACTAAATTTTGTTGAAACCTTTTGGCCATTACCATCACCGCTTTGGATTGGGGCCTATCCAACCAATCAATATGTTGCTGCTGTCTTCGTAAATTGCACAGCCCCAGGCTGTTCAATAAAATGACACGTATTTGATTTGAAGTCACTCACTGATTTACAAATTAAAAGCAGCAGTGAAACGTGTTTGGGCCTTCATGCCATCAATGATTGGAATGGCGTGAGTAAGTAAACGAGCGTGTGTGAGTGATGAATGTAAGGACACGGGGGTCATATGTTTTTTTTTTTTTTTTTTTTGTTTTTTCTATTATACACCTAAGTCTGTTTTTACACGGTCTTTTTATACACGGTTTTGATATAACACGGTTTGAAAATTTAAAAATTTTTTTTTACACGATTTTATTCCATTTAGCACGATTTTAAATTTTATGTACTTAAATTTTTTTATCAAATTTAATTTTTGCGAAGCATGTTCATATCAGAAAAAAGTATTTATAAAAGAAAAAAGTCTGAAACCATCGATAGTATCGATACAACAACCACAAGGAAACGATAACACAAACGCATGTCGTTTCCTTGTGGTTGTTGTATTTTCGATAACATATAACGCGACGGATGGTTCAACGCGAGCATTCTGCACTAATTTAGGGGAATTCCCAGTATGTGCATACAAAAAATTTACTGGTCAGAGCACTTGAAACGTGTTAATATTTTGTGAACTGTCAATGCAATAAGACGTGTTTGGTAAAGAAATTTTTTGCAGGCAAATTTTATTTTCCATTAAATTCAATTTTAACGCATTAAGATAAAAGGTAAGCCAAAATATATTTTGTATTTATTCAATTATTTATGTTTTTTAATTTTGTTAAATATTTTATGTATCCCTAAAAGGAAATGTCAGATATAAAACTAAAACGGAAGGCAATTTCTTTGGAAACCAAGATTAAAATTTTAGATCGCTTTCGAAATGGAGAAGGCTCAACTGCTCTTGGTAAAACGTTCGGTTTAACTGAAGCCACAATAAGAGTTATAAAGAAAAATGAAATTGCAATTAGGCAATCGGTTAAGTCTTCATCATACACTAGAGATGCTGTTAAAGAAAAAATGGAAAAAGCACTCATAATATGGCTGGAGGAAAATGCTCAAAAAAGAATTCCCGTAGACGGAAACAATATCAAACAGCAAGCATTAAGGTTCTATAAAATGATAAAAGACGAACAACCGTCTACATCCCCACAAACAACTGCTGAGAAGAGCTACGAATTTTCTGCAAGCACAGGTTGGATGAGGGGATTTCTCCATAGGCATGCGCTTCATAACATAAAAATCAAGGGCGAGATTGCTTCTGCAGATCAGAATGCCGCCGAAAAATACCAACTAAAACTTAAAAAAATAATAGCGGGTGGTGGATACAGTCCAGATCAGGTTTTTAACGCTGACGAGACCGGTATTTTTGGAAAAAAATGCCGAGAAGAACATACGTGGCCAAATCGCAAAAAAGTGCTGGGGGTTTTAAAGTTGAAAAAGATCGAGTCACATTTTTATTGTCCAGTAACGCTTCTAGAGATCGGATTTTAAAGCCCCTGCTTATCAATCGTGTATTAAAGCCTCGAGCAATGAAAGGTGTCGATTTTGATAAATTGTCGGTTATTTGGGTGGTCAATAAAAAAGCATGGGTGACGACTACAGTTTTCGCAGACTGGTTCATTAAATATTTTGTGCCAGAAACCAGAAAATATTTGAATGAAAAGGGCCTACAATTTAAAGTTCTTCTGTTGGTAGACAATGCACCCGGGCATCCTCCGTTGGAACACGAAAATGTACAAGTTTTGTTCCTGCCACCAAATACCACATCCCTAATCCAACCACTGGACCAAGGAATCATCGCAACATTCAAAACTTATTATATCAAACGAACATTCCAGTACATTTTGGACACTTTGGATAGGGATAAAACTCTAACAGTAATTGATGCCTGGAAAAAGTTTTCTATCAAAGATTGCGTTACACATGCTGCTTTAGCATTGTCAGATTTACGACCATTAATCTTAAACGGATGTTGGAGAGCAATTTGGCCAGAATGTGTAAAAAGTAAAATTCCTGTGGAGAAAAATACAAACGAATATCCCATATATAATTGCTTTAGCACACGC
>NW_026884920.1:0-6091 GCF_032173495.1 Musca vetustissima | reverse complement strand
TATGATACCATTCACCACTGTTGGGTATATTGAACAGATGAATAATAACAGACGTCGAATTTTTGAAGCACCATTAACATGAAAATGGATAAACATGTCATTCTGCATTGGGGAACCATTAATCTATCGGACGACAATATATATAGGAGCTATATCTAAATGTGGACACATTTTCAGGATTTCACACATCATTCTAGACCTTATTCATTATGCTAAAATTTCGTGCAAATCGATATTTAGGGACTTTGGTAAACCATTTACCTTACATCGGACGAATATATATATGGGAGATATATCTAAATCTGGACCGATTTTCTGGAAACTTAACACACATCATTCTAGACCAAATTCAGTACACTGTGCCAAATTTCGTGCAAATCGAAAAGTGTATAGGGATTTTGGTACACCATTTACATAAAATCGGACGAAAATATATATGGGAGCTATATCTAAATCTGAACCGATTTTTCCCAATTTTAATAGGGTTCGTCCTTGGGCCAAATAAGTGACATGTGCCAAATTTCATCCAAATCGGATCATAAATGCGACCTGCACTTTGTTCACAAAAATACATGGACTGAAAGACAGACGGACAGGCGGACATGCGTAAATCGACTCAGATAGTGCTTCTATGCATATTCTCAAATGGAACCATGTGTCTATCTCGTTTTTTTCTTTTGCCTGTTTCAAACATAATTCCATGTACCACCTTGTGGTGGTAAAAAACACCGAATAATGTTATTCAATTGCAAATTTAAGCGGTTGTTCAATTTACCAGCATGCTGTTACCGGGAAAAATTTGAACAACATAATACAAAGGAATGGTTACCGAGAATAGGTTTTGGAATTATGCCATGTTGTTTATCCCAAAACCTTTATTCATAAATGTATATCATAGACATTCATCTATACACACTTTAGACATTTCGCCGTATCTATGTTACCCTTTAGTAATGGCCAAATTATTTTGGTGTGGCCAGACACAATATTCGCGCTATTATATTTTGTTTGTTGTCTCCACTTCACATAACAGCAATTTACAAAAATTGTAACCATTAATCAATTCTCTCACTCACACTAAGTTTTCAATAGTATCACAGGTAATGGTCGTGTAAAGAAATATATTTCATTTATAACGATTTTTTTCGCAAGCGATTTGTAGTGCAGAGCTGTTTTCTATTTTTTTTTCTCTACTACATATAAATTTGTATTTCATTTATTCTCCGCAGCCAATGGAAAAACTTGCATCCGGTGGCATTGCTTAACCAGCCAAATGTGTGGGAAAACCCCGGTAAAATATTTATGACAGGAAATCAATTATGGTTATAGTGAAATGGGAAAACAGTCATGGCCACGGCGGCAGCAGCAGCAACAGCAGCATCATCATCATCCACCTTTGCAACTGACGACCATTTTTTTCATATGCAAATATGGATTGTATTGGAATAGTTTTTCTTTTTGTTGCTGTGTTTTTGTTCAATGACGATATATTTGTAGTTTTGCCAGATTGGTATCGGTTGACATCTAGACATATTGTTTGCCAAATAACGAAACAAATAAATTTAATAAATTTTGTACGGATACCACACCGGCGTAGAGATCAATTTCCATATTCAAATTGTATGTTATTGGGAATAGATAACCGGGTAGCTGTAGCTAGATGTTCATTCATAAAAAGAGAGTAGTTTGGCAAAACAAAACAAAAATGGCAACCAGACATTAGGGACATCTTGTGCATAACTAAAAGGCTAAACATATTTTTGGGTAAAGATTATTTTGACGGATTATGGGAATTAACATAAAAATTAGTATTTTTAAATGAATAGCTTTATTTATTTCAATTTTTTATAGGGATTTTGTTTTAAAAAATATAGTTTACTAGAGGGCCCGGCAAACGTTATCTTGCCTAACAATATTGTTGATGTAGAATTTTCGGCATTTTAGGTTGGTTTTATACCCTCCATCATAAGGTGAAGTGTAAATATTTTTGTAACATCTTGGTAATTATCAGAGTACACATAGGATAACATTACAAAACTGAATTTGATGTTTATGAGTGAGGTTTGTTGCTCCCTCCACGATTTAAGATATAAATTTGATATTTGCACATACATTTGTACTACTCATAAGATGGCCTTGCGTTGTCCTAATGACACACGACACCTCCCCTGTTGGCAAATTCTGGTCAATTGATATCTTCAAACGGTACAGTTGTTGGCCATATGAAAGCAACTGATATTAAATAATCCCCATCCAGTCCCACCAAATGCATAGCAGAACCTTCCTGGTCGTTAGTCCTGGTTTGGTCACCGTTTGAGGTGCTTCACCGCTCTTTGACCACGATCGTTTTTGCACAGGGTTTTCGTATGTGAACCATTTCTCATTTCCAGTCACCATCTGTTTATAAAAATGAGTCTATCTCATTCCGTTTGGTCAAGGCTTCGCAGATGGAAATTCGACCCATTCCATTTTTTCTGTTAATTGGTGAGGCACCCAAACATTGAGCTTCTTTTTGAATCCAGCTTTGTGTGAATGGTTTAATTTTTAGCTCCTGGACAATGTTACGACATACCTGTAAAATTCGATCGTTCCACCGGTCTAATGGATTTCTTTTTCCCAAACCTAATGTTAGGGATACTTATTGGGCAGAAATTCTCCCTAATTAGAATTTTCCATATTGACTCAAGTATTCGGATATCCCCATTTAACGGCGGGATATCCCCATTTAGGGAGTGTTTCAGCCGAAGTGCTGTAATGTTTTATTTTGGATGAAGAAAACCTGTTTACAAAAAATTATCAACATTGGTGCAAATTGGTCCGGGTAGCCCCATATATTGATATACATATAATGATATACTCTTATTGTTCGGTATTTTCTCATGTGGTATTAGTATATATCCATAACCATTGTAGTATAGTATGTCATTCATATCATATATCATTCCGTGATATTGAAAGGGTAAAACACATTTGCGGAAACTTTTCTATTCAGGACCAAATTTTGTATAGCTCCTACATACGGGTCCCGCGCCAATTTCGGTTTTGTAAAGAATTTGACGGAATGGATGGATGATGGATTTGGCTTAATGTAATAAAAAGGCGCCATACATATTTCTCGTTTAATTTTCAGTATGTTGAAGTTCTTACCCCCCGTTTTCCAATCTACTACACGTACTGTGTAACATAGTCCCCATATAAATGTCCCGGCCGATTTAAAGAATCTACATATTAGAAAGTACAAAAGTTCGATCTTAACAACGATTTTTCATGGTATTAAATATATCGGTAGTTGATATATTGATGTAACATCATGAGACTCTTTGTTATAACAAATGCTTTTTATAGTTGTTCTCTTTCAATATGAACTTAATTTTCCCTGTGATACACATATGCGATTAAAGACATTGACCAACGATTAGGCATATAACCACCATATAATGGTACATTTTAGGTACTTCAATAACAACATGTTCCTATGTTCCTATTATTATTATTTTCAAGAAGAATAATCTAGGGCATGTGTCTTAGAATCGGAACTCTTTTCTGAATCTTCAGATTTTCATCCTTGCATTTGTCCCAAAATGTACGTGAATTTCATGGAGGACGTGTACATACAATGATCGCGTATACATCTCTATTATTGTTTTGCATTCTCAGAAAAAAAGTTTCATTACAATGTCAATTGAATAAAATAAAATATTTTGAAAATTTTCAATATTTGACAAATGAATATTTGTTTTCAAAATATTTTTTTTTCATAATATTTTTTTTTTGCAAATTTTTCGCGGTTTTCGAATTTTTCTCACCTTTTAAACCTTCCCTGAAGCTCCACGAACATTTCAAGACTAAGATCAGAAATCCGTTCAGCCGTTCTCGAGTTTTAGTGAGACTAACGAACAGCAATTCATTTTTATATATATATATATAGATAGACAAGTCCCACAAAGCATGGATAAAAAATATTTTTAAAGAACTACAAAAGCACGGATTTATCAGATTTAAGCTTCCAGGCACCATACAAACATTTTCACAAAGTATTTTTTCTAGGTAGTGTGGTATGGTAGTATTTTTTAATTTTTTAAGAAATATATTTTCTTGGATTACAAGAATCAATAGAAAAATGTATACGTGAAAGATGGACAAAGCGTACATTAAAACCAGTGAGGGGAACATTATAGTCGGACGGTGCCGACCATATGATAGCCTACACAACTACCACCGAAATAACATTTTCTACCGGTTTACATTCCGAGTCTGGGTCATATTTTGCGATATTTACATACTGTTAATCGAGTAGAGGTCAACAGCTCCCCTTTCTTACTCAGGCATATTTTCCGGAATAAATATTTACGCCCTACGATTCATTTGGTTATTTTACACAGAAAAGTCTTGGTTGAGTTGACCCTATAAGTATTGACCGACCATTTTTAAAACAGTCATTTTAAAATAGATGGTCAGATCCCTTATCCGTGTAAAATTTGTGGTGTTCGGCTTACAATAGGAGCCTCTATAGGACTGAAATTTATATCAAATTTTTGAAAATAGTTTCAGGTTAGAATATATCTCCCATATGGGAAATTACAAAAATCTTTTAAATTCCTTGAAACTGAGGTTTGCAAGGTTATAACTCGCGAAATATGAACATATTGCCTTAAAATTTAAATTCATTTCTATAAAATGAAGTCTTCTTGTCTAAATCTTAAAATATTGGCAATAAATAGTAAGTTGCGTGGAAGCTGTGATGGTGGTAATGTAAAAGTATGGGTGAAAATGTGTTGAAGACAACGAGTTTTTTTGTGTTCATTCCTGATTTGTGGCTAAACTACACAACGCACGCACATGTGATCAGTGACTAAGTTGCAGAATACCCCATGGACAATATGGTTCTAATGTATGATTTTTCGATATAATCACTGCATCCACCCAAAAAGGATGCTGACATTTTGAAGCCGGATTTTCGGTGTTTTTTGAATTTTTCTTATAATTAGGACGCGCATCCAAATAATGGACTAAACTAATTATATGATTGTAGAACTAGTGATTTTGCTTCGTTTAGTGTATATCTCATGATTGTGCTCACCGTAGCTGCAATTGGGTTCCAAAGACGAAAATTTGGTGCGTAAATTAAAAAAAAAAAAAACTATTTTTGGAGTCTAAAATTATGAAAGTCCATTCAAATTCCGCGGAACCCCGCGTGATTTTAGTTTTTTACGTGCCGGATCTAATGAGTCCATCCATGTTCAATTCCGCCCAATAAAACAGCGGATATAGGTACCTTGAATGTGGGAAAAATTGCAAAAAACTTATTTTGACAAATACGCGTATATAATCGCGTTTTTCTTCGAATTTATTTCACATACATTCATTCTTGGGTTATCATATTCGCGAATCCGTGAGAAAATAGGTCAAAAATATATTGATACGTAAATAATATGCGTATTTTATCCAAAATCGATTGTGGAGGCACATCTGCGGTTATTAACCGATCCTTTTAAAATAGGTGTCCTTTTGTGTATTTTCATAGGAGATTACTGAAATCGGATGCGCATAAACATCGTATGCACTTTTCGTAATTTTTAGTCATTTTTACGGTTTTTGCATAGTAAAGTGCATCGAACGGCAAACTTGAAACATCAAAAAATTCATAATTATTGGAAGAGAGTGATTCGTTTTATACGAAATCCGCATGCGCAACAACTGATTTCCGTTAATACGCGAATTGCATGCTTTTCAATATTGACAATTTTTATGTATTGTAAGTGCAATATATTTAGTCAGTTTTGAAGTCGAAATTCTTATAAGATGAATCTACCGATATTTAACATCATCTAAAAGAATTTGAAGAAAAAAGCGTCGCATATTATAGAAGATTACGGCAAAACCGTATTCCCTTAACCATACAAATACATAAAATCGAAAATTCAAAAAAGTTTAGCCTTAAATAAAAAATTAATTTATTTTATTTTCAGTTGTTTTCATGTTTTTTATTTGTTTTTCGCGACTATTAAACCATATTTCAATGCGATTTGAGAAGTGTACAAAGAAAACAAATGTGTTTATCCGTTTGTGAAGAAATTCGTGATGTACAACA
>NW_026884919.1:0-63150 GCF_032173495.1 Musca vetustissima | reverse complement strand
TTTTCGAGGTCTATATAAGGCGTGGATTTTTTAAATAATTTTTTTCGAGGCTATATAAGGCGTATTTTTTAATAATTTTTTTCGAGGTCTATATAAGGCGTGGATTTTTTAAATAATTTTTTTCGAGGTCTATATAAGGCGTGGATTTTTTAAATAATTTTTTTCGAGGTCTATATAAGGCGTGGATTTTTTAAATAATTTTTTTCGAGGTCTATATAAGGCGTGGATTTTTTAAATAATTTTTTTCGAGGTCTATATAAGGCGTGGATTTTTTAAATAATTTTTTTCGAGGTCTATATAAGGCGTGGATTTTTTAAATAATTTTTTTCGAGGTCTATATAAGGCGTGGATTTTTTAAATAATTTTTTTCGAGGTCCATATAAGGCGTGGATTTTTTAAATAATTTTTTTCGAGGTCTTGTTTTTTTGCCAAAAATTGAGTCATTGGTTTGACTTCCTAAAAGTCCTTTATCACATTGCTGCGAAAAGGAAAAAAGGAAATGCGAATTCCGGCATGATATGTTAGTGTTTGTATTGTCAAAAATACAAAAATAAAAATTGCCGAAGCTTTATGTGTTGTCGACTGACAAAAAACAATTCCGTTTGTAAAGCCTTGTGATGGTTTCCAACACATCCTGGGGGAGAACGCCTGTATACCCACCCCTCAACATATGACTCTGTATGTCATATGTTGAGGGGTGTGTGTATACACATGTGTGTACACAACAGATTCCCATAATATTATACAGTGTGCTGAACAAAATGATTTTCGTTAAATTCGCATATTTTGTGACTTTTTTTCGGAAATACCCCCTTCTTGGCGTGAACCAATAGCCGTTTAAAAACGAACGCCTTTGACTACATGGACAATATAACACCATTTTCATGTTTTTTGTTAACCAACAAAACGATGAACGTATGTCGGTCTGTTGGTCAACGATATACTGCCAAAATACTAAAAACAACAACAACAAGAAAAACATCAGCAATATTAAATGGCCTTTAACGAGCAACAAAAATATTACGATTCGGTTTTTTTCTTAATGCTGGCTTTGTTGTCCTTCCATCGAATTTTTATATTTTGCCTGCAAAAGGGATGAGCTAGCTCAAAGGATAACGATACAATAATAATAATAACAACAACATATTTTTGCGGTCAATGGTTGGAGTTTAATAACCAAAAAAATATCTATAAAGTCAATGGGAGCGTGAAGATAAATTTCAAATTAACATTGGGACAGCCAGGGATGGGAAAGTTGAGGCTGGAGAAGATTAAAGGGTTTATGAAGAGTGGATTTTTTAAAAAAGATATCTTTTCAAGAACCAAGAGAAACGTCGATGTGTTAGAGAATATTTCTGTGTGGCCTTAAAAGGGGTCTACATTTTTTTAAAATGTTTTTAAAGACCATCAAAAGGCGTGGATTTTTTAAAATAATTTTTTAAGGACCATCAATAGGCGTGGATTTCTTTTTAAATTTTTCATGTAATTATTTTAAAAGCTAAATACAAAACAAGCGGGAAAATATATAATTTAATTAAAACTAACGCATGAACCGACAAAGTCGTTGAAAAGGAAAAGTCAAGCGAATTAAAATAAAACCTACACTAAATGGCCTGGAAACTCAGTCAAATAGAAGAAAAGCAGGAGCAATGTAGGGCAACTACAAATCGTCCCGGATTTCTACTCTCCACTGAAATGAAGTCAGGGAGAAACTAACAAAAGGACAAAAATAAATAAACGCCCACACATACTAGAAAAGGTAATACAGACCACGGAGAAAAAAATATAATTTTTAAAGTAGAGGCATGGATTTATTAAATAATTTTTCAGGGCTCAATGCATGGCGGGGATTTATTAAATACATTTTTCAGGGTGGGTACAGGCGTGGATTTTTGGATGACATTTTGCACAGTTCACTTATTTGGCCCAAGAACGAAACCTTTTAACAATGTCAATGTCCGAGAATTCACCGTCAACGCTCAGACCATAATAGCACCGGTTGGCCATCACTATGCTTCCCTAATTTCAAAACTGATGACATTCGTTTTAATTATGGCGGTACCAAGGTATATAAAATCTTTGACTACCTCGAATCTGTAGTTCTCAAGATGCACAGACATGGCTTTATACACCTTTGAAGGGAATAAGTGGAATGTGTCGATGTGTTTTCAATGAGGTTTTCCGGGATTTGGCGCAGAGTGAAAATCTGGTCTATGTTGGACTTGCCAGGTCTGAAGCCACTTTGGTATGGTTCAATAATGTCATTGATCATTGGCTTCAGTCGTTCACACAGTACGCTGCATAGCACATTATATGCCATAGGAAGGAGACTTATTCCTCTATAGTTGGCACCTATCGTCTTGTCTCCTTTTTGTGCACGGGACACAGGATGCTGAGGTTCCAATCATTGGGCTTGCATTCTTCTAGCCAGATGTTACTAATCAGCTGGTGCAAGCTCCTTACCAGCATCTGACCACCAGTCTTGAATAGTTCGGCTTGTAACCCATCGGCATCTGCTGCTTTATTATTCTTCCGCCGATTGACTGCTATTCTGACTTCATCTTGGCTAGGTGGTATACACTCTATACCGTCATCTATTATTGGTTCTGGGGTATCCACTTCACTGCTACTATTTGATATGTACCAGAAGTTTTTCAAAATGATCCTTCCAGATCCTGGATGTGCATGCACCAGGATGTGCATGCACCAAAGCCTTCGGTTTGGTGTTTTACTCGTTTGTAAAATTTCTGGACTTCATTCTGACTCCTGTACATCTCGATTTGCTCACGCTCACGTTTTTCTTGCTCTTTCTTCTTTTTTCTGAAAATACGTTTCTCCTTTTCTCCCGATAGTTCTCCATCGTATTACGTGTTGCTACTGTCCGCAGGGTTCCCCTATACGCTTCGTTTTTCATATCAGTAGCATTACGGCACTCCTGATCGTACCACGGATTTCTTTATGGTGGCCTTTGGTACCCAACTGTTGCTTTTGCTGCTGTTTGTAGGGAGTGGGCAATTCTCTGCCATTGTGCATCTATATTATTATCGGACAAGGGGTGCTTTCGTCAAGCAGTTGGGTATGTTGAGCGGAGTAGGTTTCTGCTATCTGTTGTGTTGGCAGTTTTCCAACGTCAAATTTCCGTGTTACATTAGATCGCAACTTTGCTGCTAAATTAAGACGGGCGCGTACCTTGGCTGCCACAAGGTAATGGTCCGGATCGATATTCGCTCCCCGGATCGATCGGACGTCTAAAACACTGGACGAATGCCTCCTGTCTATCACAACATGATCGATTGGATTTCTCGTTGCTTGATCAGGAGAAATCTAGGTGGCCTTTTGTATATCGAGATGCTTGAACCTGGTTGATTCGCAGATCGTGGTCCTTTATACGTCTGCGGGGGTCGTCAACATTAGGTGGGTTTGGTTTTTCATAGAAGGTTGGGTTTTCCGAGAGTGGGCAACTAACCCGACGCCTCAACCCATTTTTATACCCTCCACCAAAGTATGGAGGGTATATTAATTTAGTCATTCCGTTTATAACTCATGGAAATATTCATTTCCGACCATATAAAGTATATATATTCTTGATCAAGGTAAAATTCTAAGACGATGTAGCCATGTCCGTCCGTCCGTCTGTTGTAATCACTGAAGGAATTGAGATAGAGTGCTGAAATTTTGCATAGGTTTGTCTTTTATCTGCAGGCAGGTCAAGTTCGAAGATGGAATATATCGGTCAACGTTTAGGCATAGTTCCCATATAACAGTACCCCCCAATTTTCGGTATTTTGGGATTCTTGAGCGCGTTTTTAAACCGAATACGCTGAAATTTGGTACATTGAGTTTTTATTGGGTACTAAATGTCTCCACAAAAAATTACAGATATGGGTCCACTTTTTCTGGTAGCCCCCATATAACGGTACATCCTAATGTTCAGTATTTTGGGGGGTTTGATAGTATTTTTCCACCGAATTGGCTGTAATTTAGTAATTTGAGTTCTTAATAAGTACCAAATCTCTCCACAAAAAAATATAAACATAGGTCCATTTTTTCGGATAGCCCCCATTTAAGGGTACCCCTAATTTTCGGTATTTTGGGGTTCTTGAGAGCGGTTTTCAACCGAATTCGCTGCTGGTATGTTGTAGTCGTATATGGTAACAAATCTCCCTACCCATATAACCCCCTTTCTTATATTAATATTGTTGTCTGATTTGTTCCGAGTTTTGGGTTTGATTCTAAGACTCTGTTGTTATCATTTCACCTGCTGAGGATTTCGATATAAAAACTAGAACGTAAGGTTCGATAACGTACTATATATGAACTATAGCCCGGATGTAGGCCTAGGCCTAGCCCCTGTGTTGGACGTACCGGAAAGAGTGTGCCGATATTCCCCATCTTCGAACTTGAACTAAGTTTGGGGGAAATAATAAGATAGGAAAAGTTTGGATGAAGTCAAAATTTTCTGAAACGGATTTGGTCCAAAGAAACATGGAGTCTAGAACCAATATGTCGATGAACTTAACGCTTTTTCACTTTTTTATTTAGTACATTTTGTGATATATTCTTCACCCAGGATCTACCCTAATAAATATCAATTTTAATACACATCCAACCACTCCGGTCTTAGTTGCACTTCCAACATGCATTACAACATAAACAGGATAATCAACATTAAAATACCGCAGCATAATTTCTTTGGACAACTGTGAGTCCTTGTGCCGCTCTTATGCGCTGTTGGTTTGTTAGTTAAGCCAGGCAGCAAAGTCCTTGCTGTTGTTGCTGCTTACGCTGTTATTTGCAAAATCCTGACAATGAGTTGGAGGGATAAGGCGAACTTATATGCCTATATCTATGTGTGTGTGAGTATGCTGTAAAAATTATTAAGTGAGTCAGTTGTAAAATTCTCAGAAATGTGGAGTAAGGATGTGGAAGGGTGGGTAGAGAGGTCGTTGGTTGATGCTGCTGCTAGCTTTAAGTCGTTGTTTACGATGAGCTGCATCACATCCCCCTCTTCCTGCTGCTCTTCTGTTTTTATACACACACCATGTTGCTATAATAAATTCCAGAGTTGTTGCGTATAGCCCGGGTAAACTTGTATATGATGGTGTTAGTATACGTGTGTGTGTATGTGTGTTTGTACCTTAAAATCGCTGCAGGCCGTGTAAAAACAAAAACTTGACCTATATTTTGTATTTTCATTAGAATCAGATGATGACGGTGTCGAGGGGAGTGAGGGGGAAACCCGAGCCAATGTTTATGTGTGTGTGTTTATTTTGCAGGAAAATAATTTTTATTAGAAGTGGAGCGGGAGGAGGTTGTTCACTGGGTGCTACGAGGTGTATGGGTTTATGGCATGGACTTCAACGCACAGCCCAAGTGTTACAAGGTATCTGTGCCGTTGGCTTTCTAACCAACAGAAAAGCACACATACACACACAATAACCCATACACAGAACGGCGACTACAGCGGCGTCAACAACAACCATAATTATGTTCCTGTTGTTGTTATTATTAAAAAAACCAATACCATCGGCAAAATGTCAGCCTGTTTATATTTGTGATTTGGTGGTGGTGTGAGGATGTGTAGGTGTTCGTGGTTATTTCTAAATGTAAACTCAAAGAGGAAAATCGTAAAATGTGACAAATTAAGTGAAAATTAACACCAAAGCACCAACACAGGAAGGAAGAGGAAACCAAACATACATAACAACTGCCTAAAGTTGTAAAAGGAACCGGATTTGAAATTGCAGCAAAGTGAAAAAAATATGTTTAATAAATCCACGCCTTGCATAGAGCCCCGAAAAAATTATTTAATAAATCCACGCCTTGTATAGAGCCCTGAAAAAATAATGTAATAAATCCACGTCTTGTATAGAGCCTTGAAAAAATTATCTAATAAATCCACGCCTTGTATAGAGCCCTGAAAAAAATTATTTAATAAATCCACGTCTTGTATAAAGCCCTGAAAAAATTATTTAATAAATCCACGCCTTGTATAGAGCCCTGAAAAAATTATTTAATAAATCCACGCCTTGTATAGAGCCCTGAAAAAATTATTTAATAAATCCACGCCTTGTATAGAGCCCTGAAAAAATTATTTAATAAATCCACGCCTTGTATAGAGCCCTGAAAAAATTATTTAATAAATCCACGCCTTGTATAGAGCCCTGAAATAATTATTTAATAAATCCACGCCTCTTGTGGAGCCCGTCTAAGTAAATAATTAATATAATTTAGTTATAGCATACTTTAAGGCTTAATTTGGAATCATTTATCATACAACAGTCAGCTGTTTGTCTAATTATTATTATTAATAGTATTTCTCATATAGTTATATATAAATCAAAGTCCATAGAAAATATAAAGAAATTGGAAAGGGAATTGGGCAAGGAGAGAAAATGAGAAAAAAAAACTTGAAAATTAATTTGTTTCAGACTTTAATGGCCTACAGTTCAATTTATTAATTTTTTTCTTGCTGGCTTGTTTTAATGCCTTATTTATTATTATTTTTTCCTCTTCTTTGTACGTTTTTACTCCTTCTTTTGTTGCCTTCTGCTTCCTTTTTTATGAATTTCGTACACACACACACATTCTCTCTGTCGTCCCTTGGTACTGTACGAAATCTCATAAGGGTAAACAGAAAAAAAGTTAAAGGAAATAAAATTCAGAAAGCCAGTCAGGCAGTCATCCCGCTACGGAGTCACAAGGACAACGATACTCCTCCTGCCACTACTGCTTCGGATGATGATGCCGATGATAGCAATGTTGATCTTTTCCTTATGGAATTTTTTCGTTTTTTTTTCTAATGTGTGACCAAAATATTCCGAAACACACACATACACATGGATTCGGATGAGTAGAGACCAAAGCTGTATATGTATGTAATTGGCGTGTTTGTGAATAACATATCTGTATGTCCTGATGTGTGTGTGCGAGTTTTGGGAATATTTATTTGCTTTCGGAGTTTTAGATATACAAAAAGTAGCTTCTTGAGCATACATAAGTATGTACAAATGTGTGTGTGTGAGTGTATTTTTAATACAACCATAAACAAAAATACGCATTGAAACTGTGAAGAAGTACTTGTACACACACATACACATATGTGTGTGTATGTATTTTTATCTGAAGAAATATAAAAATAAAAATAACATCAATATACATATATTCCATGGTGAATATACATACATATATTTCTTTGTGTATATTTTGTCATAACTTACCCCATACCCAGGGATTTATATCCACGATTTCAAAACTCTACCTCACACACACATACTCACATGTATGTGTGTACATCATTTTTGCCATCATCACAACCATCATTATTGGCCATCCAACCGTCCTTATTCCCACACGAATTTTTTTGACAACTCTATATGCTGAGTGGTCTTTTCTTCGACTTCTGTTGCTCGTACTTCCGCTTAATCATGCAAATGTATTCGCCAAAAAAAAAGAAAGAAGTTCTCAAGAAGCGACCGAGGAAGCACACATCTCCAAATTGTAAACATGAAATTTAAAGTCAAATACATATCTCTTAAATATTCAAATGCTATTTATTTGAATAAAATATTTTCTGAAGGAATTTTCCAAATTTTTTATATCAAACAAAACGTCTAGGCAATAAATCGAATAAAATGGAGAAAAGAAATGTTACAGCAATGAAAAAATAGAATTATGGCATATCCGCAGCTATGGAACGTGAACATTGTATTAATGGAGTTTTGAGAAAATATATAGATATTTTCAAGGACTATGCAGAAGAGTGTATATTTAATTTTTTCAACTGTCTACCAGAGGCGTGGATTTATTAAATAATTTTTTCAGGGCTCCATACAAGGCTATAGGAGGCGTAGATTTATTAAATAATTTTTCTGACCTCTATACAAGAGGCGTGGATTTATTAAATAATTTTTTCAGGGCTCTATACAAGAGGCGTGGATTTATTAAATATTTTTTTCAGGGCTCTATACAAGAGGCGTGGATTTATTAAATAATTTTTTCAGGGCTCTATACAAGAGGCGTGGATTTATTAAATAATTTTTTCAGGGCTCTATACAAGAGGCGTGGATTTATTAAATAATTTTTTCAGGGCTCTATACAAGAGGCGTGGATTTATTAAATAATTTTTTCAGGGCTCTATACAAGAGGCGTGGATTTATTAAATAATTTATTAGGCCGCCTTTTAGGTGTGGATTCAAAAAAAAATCGAGCAGCCTCTTAGTCGTATATTTATAAAACAATTTATTCATGTAGCCTATTAGGTGAAGTTTATATTTTTTTAATATAAAGCAGCCAATTAAGCTGTGGTTTATATTTTTACTTCAACCAACCAAGCATTTCCAGGCGAGTGTTCGGCAATTTTGTCTTCCACTTGATCTAGCCTGCGAGAACTATCAACTGGTTCGCTTTTATATGCCTTTTGAGCTGGGGCATCTTCATCCATTCGCACAACATGGCCTTGCCAACGTATTCGCAGCAGCTCCATGCGTCTGACTATGTCGATGTCCGAGAATAGCTGGTTCATTTCATGGTTACTTCGACGGCGATATTCACCTCAACGCAGATCGGCCCATAGATCTTTCATCTGCTTGCGCAAGTACCCATGCTTCAGATCCATATAACAGCACGGTTAGTATCAGCGTCTGGTAGAGTGAGAGATTGATCTAGCGTTGTTTCCAAACTGCTTAGCATCTGTTGGCTAACACTATCCTTCTCCGAATTTCGAAAACTGATTTCATTCGTATTATTTATGGCGGTACCGAGGTATATAAAAACGTTCACTACCTCGAAGTCCCACAGTTCGTCTGAGTCTACTAAACGTCTTGCGCTTTGATACCATCACCATGGCCTTCTCGCCAGTTACTGCCAGGCCCACTTTGGCAGACTCCTTCTCAATTTGTTCAAAGGTCGCTGTTACCGCTCGCAATGTTCGACCCATGATATCGATGTCGTCGGCGTAGGCATGTAATATATGCTGTGTGGTGTATATAGTGGCATTTCTGTTCACCTTTGCCTCTTGTGTGAGCTTTTCCAGCTAGATGTTGAAAGATCACACTATCATCTTGTCTGAATCCTTTTTAACTGCTGACCTTTAACTGCTGACCTTGTGTCAGTTAAAGTTATCCTGCATAGCCGTATTAATTTTGCAGGAATGCCAAACGTAAACAGGGATTTAAATACCTCTGAACGGATAGGGCTGTCAAATGCGGCTTTATGGTCGACGAATAGATGGAATAAAACGATGTGTTTTTCGTGTGTATTTCCAGGATCTGGCGCAGAGTGAAAATCTGGTCAATGGTGGATTTGCCAGGTCCGAAGCCGCATTGGTGTGGTCCAATAATGTCATTGACCATTGCCTGCAGTCGTTCACACAGCACACTGGATAGCACTTTATATGCGATGGGAAGGAGACTAATTCCTCTATAGTTGGCACATATCGTCTTACCTCCTTGTTTGTGCTCGGGACACAGAATGCTAAGGTTCCCATCATTAAGCATGTGTTCCTCTAGCCAAATTGTACTAATCAACTGGTACATGCTCGTTACCAGCATCTGACCACCAGTTTTGAATAGTTCGGCTGGTAACACATCGGCACCTGCTGCTTTATTATTCTTCAGCCGATCGATTGCTATTCCGACCTCATCTTGTCTCTGTACTATCATCTCTTATTGGTTCTGGGGTATCCTCTTCACCGCTACTATTTGATACCAGAAGCTTTTCAAAATGGTTCTTTCAGATCCTCAACACACTGTCTGTATCTGTCACCAGGTTTCCTTCTTCATCCCTGCAGAATGATGTGTCTGCACCAAAGCCTTTGGTTTGATGTTTTACTCGTTGGTAAAATTTCCGGACTTCATTCTGACTCCTGTACATCTCGATTTGACCTCGTTCACGTTTGTCTTGTTCTTACTTCTTTTTCCTGAAAATAAGTTTCTCCTCTCTCTTTTTTTACAAAATTAACAATGTATCAAATCAAAATATGTCGACATTGACTTCTGCTTCTAAAGTATTTTGACGTCTGGCTGTTTACTCGATGCCAGTTGATTTCATTCTGACGCAGTACTGTATTGTAATAACGCGGCGTTAATGTTTCCCACACTAATGTTTATCCCAACGTGCATATCACTTGTACGATCTACCATTGATATTTATTCGTTCCACTATTTCAACTTCGGTGTAAGCATTCGTTATGGAGTGATGGAATAATTCTCATTCACTACATAACACCAGAGCTATAAGTCTACGTGTAACAGATTCGCCAATCATAGTAGATTGTCTGTATTTAACTAAAGCCTTCGGCTGTTAAGTTCAGAGATCGAACGAACTAGGATTTATATTTCTATAAAAATCGATCTCTCCAGAATAAACTAGTTTCCTGCGAAGCTATCTTCTGCGCTTAATTCCCTTTTGAAATTAACTGGCTCCTGCATTTAACTCACTGGGACTCAAAATCTAGTTATAGCCAAATCAGCGCAAGTACTAACTGAAATGTGATTATGGAAGATATGGATATAATGCGGAATAAGTGAAGTGACAGCATAATTCTCATTTACTTCGTAACTCTAAATGAGTAAATATTTCAATTTGGAAGTTGTCGACAGGTATGTTAAGTCTGTAGTCATATTATCTCGTCAGTAGTTAACCAAACTTCTCTCGATCTTTTCTCGGCCCTCCGCTCTTAGTTTACAATTTGATTGCATTACCCAATATGACAGAAAGGGATTTTGTAACCACCGTATTCTCCAATAAAAATATTAGACATGAAATTTGAGGCATTACCTCATCGGTGGGACTACATTACGATAAGTACTGGGTTCAAATCCCAGCACAAATATAATTATTATTATTTCAATGTGAGTTTCAAATATTAGTAAAAAAGATCAACTGCATACGTAGCCTTCTGACAATCTGACATAATGTCAATGACATGATTTAGCGCCACCAAGATGATAATTTCAACTCTAAATAAACAAGAATACCAACCCCTGCAACAATATTAAAGGAGTCGTTGTTTCTATACAATGATAGATGTCAGCCCAGCCAGAGGATAAGTTCAATAATAAATAAGTAAGGACAGCAACCACTGCAGGAAAATTCAAGGAGCCGTTATTTCTAGGTAACAATAGATGGCAGCTCCATGAAAATAATCATCCACTTGGCTGGAATAAAAGCAACAGCACTGATTAAAGAAATTAATACATTTTAAATGACTTCAATAGGCTTTCTGGAGACTCTCTTTTGGGCGAAGTAACCTCGTATAGAATACTTCTTCAGTAGACTTAATACTTTCCAGAGCTATTTTATGGAGGAATATCTCATCGATGTTCAAAATGGCATAAGATTTTCTATAACCTTTAAGGTATTCGCTTAATAATCGTACCATTATTTTTTTTATAATAATGAATGTCTTGCTGTGGGTTTCTTGGGTAAAGAAAAACGAGAATTTAGTTAAAAAGAGATCTATTTTTTGTATACAGTCCACTTGGGATAAGACCTTTTTGAGTAGTATACTGTAAGCTGAAGACTAACAATAAATCTTGGATTTTTAAAGAATATTCTTTTCTGAGCCTATATACGGTGCGGATTTTTAAAGAATATTTTTCATGTTCTATAAAGAATGTAGATTTTTAAAGGATATTTTTCAGAGTCTATAAAGGGCGCAGATTTTTATACCCTTCACCACACTGTGGTACAGGGTATTATGTCTTTGTGCATATGTATGTAACAGGCAAAAGGAAACGAGATAGGCACATGGTTTCTTTTGAGAATATGCATAGAATCACTTTCTGAGTCGATTTATGCATGTCCGTCCATGTTCAATTGTAAACAACGTACAGGTCGCATTTATAATCCGAATTGGATGAAATTTAGCATAGGCCAATTATTTGGCCCAAGGACGAATACTATTGAAATTGGGAAAAATCGGCTCAGATTTAGATATAGCTACCATATATATTTTCGTCCGATGTAAGGAAAATAGTGCACCAAAGTCCACATATATTTTTCGATTTGCACGAAATTTGGCATAACGTACTGAATTGAGCCTAGAGTGATGTCTGCCTTGATTCGTGAAAATCGGTCTAGATTTCTATATAGCTCCCACATATAGTTTCGTCCGATTTCATGTAAATGGTGCACCAAAGTCATTATATATCCTTCGATTTGCACGAAATTTGGCATAACGTACTGAATTGAGCCTAGAGTGATGTCTGCCTTGATTCGTGAAAATCGGTCTAGATTTAGAAATAGCTCCCATATATATTTTCGTTCGATTTAATGTAAATGGTGCACCTAAGTCAGTATATATCATTCGATTTGCACGAAATTTGGCATAGCGTACTGAATTAAGTCTAGAATGACGTGTGTTAAGTTTCGTGAAAATCGGTTCAGATTTAGATATAGCTCCCATATATATTTTCGTCCGATTTAATGTAAATGGTGCACCAAAGTCCATACATGCCTTTCGATTTGCACGAAATTGGGCACAGCGTGCTGAATTAAGCCTTTAGTGATGTCTGCTAAATTTCGCGAAAATTGGTTCAGATTTAGATATAGCTCCCCTTAAATAGTATCGCCCGATTTTAGGTAAATGGTGTACCAAAGTCCCTTAATATCTTTCGGTTTGCACGAAATTTTGGCACAGCGTAATGAATTAGGTCTAGAATGATGTGTATTAAGTTTCTTTATATCGGTTCAGATTTAGATATAGCTTCTGACCAAATGAAAAATTTAGTATCGGTTGCAGAATGACATGCTTATGAATCCAATTTCATTTCACTGGTCCTTTAAAAATGCGATGTCTGTTAGGATTCAGATGTTGAATATACCCAAAGTGGTAAAGGGTATTATATAGTCGGACCCGTCCGACTTTACTACGTTCCTTACTGGTTTTTATTGCCTAGTATTAGGCATGGATTTTTAAAGAGTATTTTTAGGGCCAATAGAAGGCTTTTGTTTTCAATGATTTTATTTAAACTTTTTAAAAATATATTTATACCCTTCACCACACTGTGGTACAGGGTATTATGTCTTTGTGCATATGTTTGTAACAGGCAAAAGGAAACGAGATAGGCACATGGTTCCTTTTGAGAATATGCATAGAATCACTTTCTGAGTCGATTTACGCATGTCCGTCTGTCCGTCCGTCTGTCCGTCCGTCCATGTATTTTTGTGAACAAAGTACAGGTCGCATTTATGATCCGATTTGGATGAAATTTGGCATAGGTCACTTATTTGGCCCAAGGACGAACCCTATTGAAATTGGGAAAAATCGGTTCAGATTTAGATATAGCTCCCATATATATTTTCACCCGATATCGGCACCAAAGTACCTATATATCATTCGATTTGCACGAAATTTGGCATAGCGTACTGAATGAGGTCCAAAATGATGTGTGCTGAGTTTTGTGAAAATCGGGTCAGATTTAGATATAGCTCCCATATATATTTTCGCCCGATATAGGCACCAAAGTACCTATATATCATTCGATTTGCACGAAATTTGGCATAGTGTACTGAATTAGGTCCATAATGGTGTGTGCTGAGTTTCGTGAAAATCGGTTCAGATTTAGATATAGCTCCCATATATATTTTCGTCCGATTTAAGGTAAACGTGGTTCGATTTCCACGAAATTTGGCATAGCGTACTGAATTAGGTATAGAATGATGTGTGTTAAGTTTCCTGAAAATCGGTTCAGATTTAGATATAGCTCCCATATATATTTTCGTCCGATTTAATTTAAATGGTGCACCAAAGTCCCTATATATCTTTCGATTTGCACGAAAGTTGGCACATCGTAATCAATTAGGAATATAATGGTGTGTGTTAAGTTTCCTGAAAATCGGTCCAGATTTAGATATAGCTCCCATATATATTTTCATCCGATTTAATCTGAATGGTGCACCAATGTCCCTATATATCTTTCGATTTGCACCAAAGTTGGCACAGCGTAATGAATTAGTTATAGAATGGTGTGTGTTAAGTTTCCTGAAAATCGGTTCAGATTTAGATATAGCTCCTATATATATTTTCGTCCGATTTAATGTAAATGGTCTACCAAAGTCCTTATATATCTTTCGATTTGCACGAAATTTGGCACTGCGTTATGGATGAGGTCTGGAATGATGTGTGTTAAGTTTCCTGAAATCGTTGAAATCGGTTCAGATTTAGATATAGCTTCTATTTCATCTGTTGAATATGCTCAAAAAGGTGAAGGGTATCATATAGTCGGCCCCGTCCGACTTTACTACTTTCCTTACTGGTTTTTTATTGTTTTACTTACACCAATTTCCTGTTATACTTTTCTATTCACAAAAAATGAACAATCCATTACCTGCAAAGAGAGAAAGAAATAAAAATACATTTGTTAAAATAAGTTATTGCAATAAAAATAACTATCAATAATTTATAGAACCTAACACTAGTTTCAATTTCCCTAAAGGACTGCCGAAAAAAAAATCGCACCGCAAAAAGAAAAGGACTATTGGTTTCACACTCCGTCCCGAACACTCACCCAGATCGCCATTGTGACTCCCAATGGTAAAAGTCAAGCTTCCACAAATTTACGATTACGAATTGCAGATGAAAATAAATTATTAAAACGTTTTGAAAGGCCATGGCAATATTTTATAGCCCTCCCCGAAAAAAATATTGTGTGGGGCCAGGATGAATGGGGGTAGTGGAACAGAACATGTGTTGCCGGCTATGAGAATTTTGTTATTTTTTTGGTTAACAGAAGAAATGAAGGAAACGAAAAACCACTTAAAATGTGGTGATGCCAACACGACTTCGTGCATTGCCATAGCATCTTATGCGGGAATTCTAATTCCAAATGGCTTTACACTTTGGGCTGTGGGAAAATGTTAACCAGCAGAGGAGTTTGGCAGCCAGTTAGCTAGCCAACCAAATGGGGATTTAGATAGAAGTAGGTAAAGGCAAACATGATCGCAACAACAACAACAGCAATAACATATGACATTTTCGGTAACATATTTCACCACAAAATTTACAAATGAAAAAATAAAAACCCACACCGAAAGTCTCCATCAAAGGAAAATATGCAATGAAATTGCTCAACTTTTCTAAAGGCAAGGAAGTCGAAGACCCTCCACATCCATCCTCTTCCTTTGGTTATGAGACTTTCACATGAACCACAACAATATTACAAAGTTACTCATATGGCTTTCCGACCAAAACTGTAATACAAATATTCAAATATTGTTCAAAAATTCAAAATTGAATGAAGGAATGAGGCAAAAGGAGGCAAGGGAGAGGAATATCCAATATATGTCCAGGACCAATACCACCATCCAAATATGTAGAGTTCATGGTGTTACTTTTAAATATAATCGTTGGTCACTTGGCATCATGCCGAAATTATGAAATATGTATGTAATAATATTTGGAGTAGGAAAACACACCATAAACCAAGCTAAATATTAACACATACTTTTAGGCGCACATGGGTATGCATATGGAAAATGCTATAACATATGATTATTGTGGTTACTAGGCAAATACATTGGATATTCGGGGACCAAAAAGTACACAAAGTTCAATGGAATAGAAAATTCAATAAGGATAGATGACCATTTGGATGGAAGGATGAATCAGAGATGGCGAAGAAAAAATAAAAAAAGAGAAAAGGATATTTTAGAGAATACATTTTTAGGGCCTTTCTAAGACTTGGATTTATTAAATATTTTTTTCAGGCACCTATAAGAGGCGTGGATTTATGAAATAATTTTCCAAGTACCTATCAGAGGCGTAGATTTATCAAATAATTTTTCAAAGTACCTATCAGAGGCGTAGATTTATCAAAAAATTTTTCCAAGTACCTATCAGAGGCGTAGATTTATCCAAGAAGCGTGGATTTATTAAATAAGTTTTTCAATGTAATGTTTTTTCAAGCACCTACAAAAGATGAGCGTCGGTCTTGTGCGCATCTCCTCCAATTTAAATGGCCACGTTCCAAGATGTTGTTTTCGTGGTCTTCCCCTTCTACGGGAACCATAAGTAGGCTCGCATTTATATGCCTTTTGAGCTGGGGCATTCTCATTCATTCGCACAACATGGACTAGCCACCCCAATCACATGCCATCGCTTCAGCTCAATACGACTGACTATGTCCATGTCCGCGTATAAATTGTAGAGCCAATGGCTCATTCAACGCCGATATTCACCGTCGACGCAGATCGTCCCATAGATCTTTCGGAGATTTTTTCTTTTAAACACCCGAAGAGCTGCCTCATCTGCTTGCGCATGTACCCATGATTCAGATCCATATAACATCAAGGGTAGTATCAGCGTCTTGTAAAGTGTGAGTTTGGTCTGTCGGGAGGTGGCCTTGTTTCTGAACAGTTTACTTAGACGATAGTAGCATCTGTTGGCCATCACAATCCTTCTCCGAATTTCAAAACTGATGTCATTCGTTTTATTTATGGTGGTACCAAGGTATATAAAATCTTTGACTACCTCGAAGCTGTAGTTCTCAAGTATGCTCACAGTTGGTGCGAGTCTACTGGACGTCTTGCGCGTTGATACCATCAACTTGGTCTTCTAGCCGTCTACTGCCAGACTCACTTTGGCAGACTCCTTCTCAAAGCCACCTTCTTGTTCAAAAGTGTCTACTACCGCTCGCAATGTTCGACCCATTATATCGATGTCATCGGCGTAGGTGAGTAACATATGTTGTTTGGTGTACAGAGTGCCATTTCTATTCACTTTTGCCTCTTGTATGACCATTTCCAGCAGGATGTTAAAAATATCATACGACAAACTGTCACCTTGTCTGAATCCTCGTTCGGTATTGAAGGGCTCCGATAGGTCCTTTCCGACTTTAACTGCTGATCTTGTGCCAGTTAAAGTTATCCTGCATAGCCGTATTAATTTTGCAGGAATGCCAAACGCAGATATGGCTTTAAACACCTCTGAACGGATAGGGCTATCGAATGCGGATTTATAGTCGACGAATAGGTGGAATGTGTCGATGTATTTTTCGTGGGGTTTTTTCCAGGATTTGAAGCAGAGTGAAAATCTGGTCAATGGTGGATTTGCCAGGTCTGTAGCCGCATTGGTATGGTCCAATAATGTCATTTACTATTTGCTGCAATCGTTCACACAGCACACTGGATAGCACTTTATATGCGATGGGAAGGAGACTTATTCCTCTATAGTTGGCACATATCGTCTTGTCCCCTATTTTGTGCACGGGACACAGGATGCTGAGGTTCCAATCATTGGGCATGCATTCCTCTAGCCAAATTGTACTAATCAACTGGTGCATGTTCCTTACCAGCATCTGACCACCAGTCTTGAATAGTTCGGCTTGTAACCGATCGGCACCTGCTGATTTATTATTCTTCAGCCGATTGATTGCTATTCTGACCTCATCTTGGCTAGGTGGTATACACTCTATAACATCATCTCTTATTGGTTCTGGGGTATCTTCTTCGCCGCCACTATTTGATACCAGAAACATTTCAAAATGCTCCTTCCAGATCCTCAGCACGCTGTCTGTATCTGTCACCAGGTTTCCTTCTACATCTCTACAGGAGGATGTGCCTGCACCAAAGCCTTCGGTTTGGTGTTTTGCCCGGTGGTAGAATTTTCGGACTTCATTCTGACTCCTGTACATCTCGATTTGCTCACGCTCACGTTTTTCTTGTTCCTGCTTCTTTTTTCTGTAAACACGTTGCTTCTCTCTCCCTTTCCCCCGATAGTTCTGCATCGCATTACGTGTTGCTCCTGTCTGGTGGGTTGCCTTATACCCTGTGTTTTTCACATCAATAGCATTACGACACTCCTGATCGTACCATGAGTTCCTTGGTGGTGGTTTTTGGTACCCAAGTGTTGCTTTTGCTGCTGTTTGTAGGAAGTGGGCAATTTTTTGCAATTGTGCTTCTATACCATTATCGGGACAAGAAGTGCTTTTGTCAAGCAGGTGGACAAGTTGAGCGAATTAGACCTCGGCTACCTGTTGTGTTTGCTGCTTTTCGACGTCGAGTTTCCGTGTTGTATTAGATCGCACCTTTTTTGCAACATTAAGACGGGTGCTTACCTTGGCTGCTACAAGGTAGTGGTCCGAATTGATATTCGCTCCTCGATCAATTCGGAAGGCATTAATCCACTGGATGAATACCTTCCGTCTATCACAACATGATCAATTCGATTTCTCGTTGCTTGATTGGGAGAAATCCTTGTGTATATCAAGATGCTTGAATCTGGTGCTGCTAACTACCATGTTTGTTGCTGCCGCGAAGTGAATCAACCTTATGTCGTTGTCGGATGTTTCTTCATGAAGGCTGAATTTTCCGACGGTGGGGCTCAAGATATTTTCCCTTCCGATTTTTGCATTAAAATCTCCTAGCAGAATTTTAATGTCATGACCAGGGCAGCGATCATATGATGTGCGTATATCGAGATGCTTGAATCTGTTGCTGCTAACTACCATGTTTTTTGCTGCCGCGAAGTCAATCAACCGCATGCCGTTGTCGGATGTTTTGTCGTGGAGGCTGAATTTTCGGACGCTGGGGCCAAAGATATTTTCTCTTCCGATTTTTGCATTAAAATCTCCTAGCAGAATTTTAATGTCATGGCCAGATGGTCTGCTCATCTTTGTCTTCGGTCGGAGCATGAGCGCAAATAAGGCTGATATAGAAGAACTTCGCTTTTATGCGGATTATATCAATTCGCTCATCTACTGGAGTGAATCTGGAGACGAGGTCTATGTCTAAAAAAAATCCACGTCTATGTTGGTTACTCAAAAAAATATTTTTAAAAAAATCCAAGCCTATATCATATCTCCTGCGTACATTCTAAAGTCAAGCATAGGTATGTATATCCCTTAAATAATTGTTTTTGCTGCAGAATTTATCACCCACACACACATACATACCATACGCATGTTATAATAACTGCATACATGTGTTGACTTCAATTGTGCAAAATTTTCATTTTTCAAACTGGGTTTCTGGGTCTGACCCCTCCGCCCCAATCACATGCCATCATAGTTGTGTGCGTGTGCCAGTAATGTGTCCAATTTGTTTGTACAAATACAAACAAACAGCAAATTGACTTTTGCGCGCACACACACATACATACAGATATAATCACATGAATTGGCATACATTTCAAAACTTTAACACATCCAGAGTTGATTTCAGTTTCTGGTTTTGTTCTATGAGTTACTCCCTCGTTATTATAACGAAGGGTCGGAAGGAGAGAGAGAGAATGAGAGCGAGAGTTTAGACAGGAAGTTTATCGTTGAAGTTCCTACTAACTGTGTTACTCTTTTGACAGTTGGCTTCGTTCGTTAATTTATGGCTGTAACAGCCAGCCATACGAGTAGTAAATGACAGTTATTGTTTAATAACAATAACAATGGGTCGGACTACGACTCCCCTCACTTCCTACTCCAGTTTTCACTTTCCTCCTGCATTCATTCATTTGATTTTAAAATGTTCTCATTCTGGCCGGATACGAGAAGAACTTCTGTATGTGTGAGTGTGTGTGCGAGTCTATATAAGTGTCTGTATTTGTAATAGATTGTCATGGAGTTGTTGGCCTATCCATAAGCAGAACAAAAACATGCCCTCAACCAGTTGCGATAAATGGAGGAGACTGATGTCAGGATATTTACGAAATATGTGGAAAGTTGGAAATATTGGCCCAGTTATTATTTGAAAAAACAACAACAGTAGAAATTGACAGGAAAGAGTTTTTTGATCGCCAAAAGATGGATGGATATATTGAGAGCAAATTTAAAATAAATATAACGGCGCGAAAATTTGATTTGAATAGCCAACATAGGCGTGGATTTTTTAAAATATTTTTTTCGGGAAGCTAACATAGGCGTGGATTTTTTAAAAATATTTTTTCTTGGAGAAGGCAACACAGGCGTGGATTTTTTTAAATATTTTTTCGGGAAGCTAACATAGTCGTGGATTTTTTTAAATATTTTTTTCGGGAAGCTAACATACGCGTGGATTTTTTTTAAATATTTTTTTGAGGAAGCTAACATAGGCGTGGATTTTTTTTAAATATTTTTTTGGAGAAGCCAACATAGGCTTGGATTTTTTAAAAATATTTTTTTTTTGGAGAAGCCAACATAGGCGTGGATTTTTTAAAAATATTTTTTTGGAGAAGCCAACATAGGCGTGGATTTTTTAATTTTTTTTTTTTGAAGAAGCCAACATAGGCGTGGATTTTTTAAAAAATATTTTTTTTGGAGAAGCCAACATAGGCGTGGATTTTTTAATTTTTTTTTTTTTTTTGAATAAGCCAACATAGGCGTGGATTTTTTAAAAAATATTTTTTTTGGAGAAGCCAACATAGGCGAGGATTTTTTAAAAATATATTTTTTTTGAGAAGCCAACATAGGCCTGGATTTTTTAAAAATATTTTTTTTTTTTTGAGAAGCCAAGATAGGCGTGGATTTTTTAAAAATATTTTTTTTTTGAGAAGCCAACATAGGCGTGGATTTTTTAAAAATATTATGTATGTTTATTTGTATGTACACACACACACACACACAACTTTAGTCCAGTCATTCAATGTTTCAGTTTCAATAAAAACAAAAAAACAATCGTAGAGTTTGAATTATGGCCATAGAATAACAAAAACTTGCCGGACAAACAAATATTCGAAATGACCAAAACTATTTTGTGCAACTTCCAAATAAACACAGTTAATGAAAGGCCAGTAATTTATGCAGTTAACAAACAAGTCATAAATCGTCCACTGAAATAAAAGGCGCAGTAAATAGATTTCAGCATGGAGCATGGGACAGAGATGACACAAAGCCAAAAATATGGTTATGATCAATTATAGAAGGCAATGAAAAAATATTCTTTAAAAATCCAAGCCTTATCGTAGGCCATGAAAAAATATGTTTAAAAAAATCTACGCCTTATGGACGAAAATATATATGGGAGCTATATCTAAATCTGCCCCGATTTTCACGAAACTTAACACACATCATTCTATACTCAATTCAGAACGCTACGCCAAATTTCGTGTAAATCGAAGAATATAAAGGGTCTTTAGTACCCCATTTACCTTAAGGGGACCCCCCCATTCTCGGGGTCAAATTTTTTTTTTGATTTAATTCGAATCTACACTAATTCAAGAATGTCCTTACAAAATTTCAAGTGAAAATCTCAAGAACTCTTGAAAATATAGCCGATTTATTGTGTCAGCATCAAGTGACGGCTAAAGGGCTTCTCAAACTTTAAACGCGTTTTTCTCTTTTGCGAATGGCGGGCACGATAACTCAAAAACTAATAACCCAATCGATTCCAAATTTTTACACGTTTCTCTGTGAGTGCATAGCTATCGTATGAACTAGGATAAAGCTAATCGGTAAAGATCTTCCTAATTTTTTAACTTGGTTTTTGGTCAAAAATCGGCGATTTTTTAAAAATATTTTTTCAAAGGTCCGCCATTTTGTTAATTTTAGAGCGAAGTCAATAATCCTAGTTCATACGAGAGCCAGACATGTACTCTTTCTAACACCGTTGGAATTTTCGGATTCCGATGTTCCAGTGAGGAGTTATCATGCCCGCCATCAAAAATAAGGACTTTTTTAATTACAAAAAACAACAACAAAGCAATAACAAAAATTTTTTATTTTTCTTCCCTTTTTAATCTTCAATTATATACGTGCAAAGTTACAAACCTTAACAAGCATTGGTATTGATTTACCAGCCGATTGGAAATCTTGAAAAATTAAAATCGAGAATGGGTGGGGTTCCCTTAAATCGGTCGAAAATGTATATGGAGCTATATCTTAATCTGACCCGATTTTCACGAAACTTAACACACATCATTCTATACTCAATTTAGTATGCAGTGCAAAATTTCGTACAAATCGAAAGATTTATAGGGACTTTGGTGCACCATTTACCTTAAATCGGACGAAACTATATGTGGGAGCTATATCTTAATCTGAACCGATTTTCTCGAAACTTGAAACACATCATTCTGGACCTAATTCAGTACTCCATGCCAAATTTCGAGCAAATCAAAAAAATATGTAGGGACTTTAGTGCCCCATTTACCTTAAATCGGTCGAAAATATATATGGGAGCTATATATAAATCTGAAACCATTTTCTCAATCCTTGGCACACATCATTCTGGACTCATTTCAATATGATGTCCCAAATATCGTGCAAATCGAAAGATATATAGGAACTTTAGTGCCCTATTTACCTTAAATCGGTCGAAAAAATATATATGAGAGCTATATCTAAATCTGACCCGATTTTCACGAAACTTAACACACACCATGCTATACTCAATTCAGTATGTTGTGCAAAATTTCGTGCAAATCGAAACATATATAGGAACTTTGGTGCCCTATTTACCTTAAATCGGTCGAAAAAATATATGGGAGCTATATCTAAATCTGAACCGATTTTCACGAAACTTTACACACATCATTCTAGACTCATTTCAGTACACTATGCAATATTTCGTGCAAATCGAAAGATATATAGGAACTTTGGTGCCCTATTTACCTTAAATCGGACGAAGATGAATATGGGAGCTATATCTAAATCTGAACCGATTTTCACGAAACTTTGCACACATCATTTTTGACTTAATTCAGTACGCTGTACCAAAATTCGTGCAAATCGAAGGATATATAGGGACTGTGGTGCTCCATTTACATAAAATCGGATCAAAATATATATGGGAGCTATATATAAATCTGAACCGATTTTCACTAAACTTAGCACACATCATTGTAGCCCTAATGCAGTACTCTAAGCCAAATTTCGTGCAAATCGAAAGATATATTGGAACGTTGGTGCCCTATTTACCTAAAATCGGTCGAAAATATATATGGGAGCTATATCCAAATCCGATTTTCACTTAATTTAGCAAACATCATATGCACAAATACATAATACCCAGTACCACAGTGTGATGAAGGGTATACAAATCCTCTCCTTATGGTATGCCATGAAAAAGGTCTTTTAAAAAATCCACTCCTTATGGTATGCCATGAAAAATGTCTTTAAAAAATCCACTCCTTATGGTATGCCATGAAAAAGGTCTTTAAAAAATCCACGCCTTATCGAAGGCCATACAAAATGTCTTTAAAAAAATCCACGCCTAATCGAAGGCCATAGAAAAGGTCTTTTAAAAAATCCACGCCTTATCGAAGGCCATAGAAAAGGGCTTTAAAAAATCCACGCCTTATCGAAGATCATAAAAAATTGTCTTTAAAAAGATCCATGCCTTTTGGTAGGCCATGAAAAAATATTCTTTAAAAAATCCGCACCTATTGATAGTCTTCAATTTGAAAATAATTTTTAACAAATCCCAGCCTATAAATATGCCCAAAATAAATTTAAAAAAATCCATCCCTAAAAATATGCTCCAATATTTTTTTCTTCCCACTAGTTGTTGAGGAAACTGCTTTCAATTCGCCCGAATTATAATTAAATTTTTTCCGTTTGTAATTTTCGGTGGAAATAAATGACACCAACCATCCAAATATATTGCCAACATTTACCCTATGGTAGGTGTCGGTTTGAGTGTTGCAATGGGACGCATTGTGTTTGTATTAGTGCGTATGTGACCATATATAAGTGTGTGTGTGAGTGCATTTCTGTTGATTTTATTAAAGTTGCTGCTGATGCTTCTGGTAATGCCTGCCGTTGGTGTTGATGGCGACGATAACTATGTTGACGTTCTGGCCGGGCTGTACTGGGTGTGCTGTGCAGCAAGAATAGTTATGCTGCTGGCTTTTCCCACGCTTTTGTGTATTCTGGTGGTGCTGCATTCAGTTGACCTATATTTTTGTGTTTGCAAACATAATGAAATGTTGCCAGGACAAAAATAACAGCAACAACAACACCATAACTGCTTCACTGAAAAGGATACACATGTGGGTGGGTGGTTGTGTGGGTACACCCACAACGCACTTTAAAATAAAAAGAGAGGAGCTGTACCATGGAATACTTTAATACCTTCTGCTGTTACCCTCAACTCAACTCTTTTCTCCGCTCCTTTTTTCTGTCATACCAACCCACTCAATGTGAATGGTGAAAGGTATGTAGAAGAGCTGATGAATGAATGAATGCATTCTACCCTGACAGTAGCTGCTGCGTGGAGTAGCATAAAATTTTCTTTATAGTCAGTTACTCGACTTTCCCTCCACCACCACCGCCCTTAGAGATTTCACAATGATGAAACTATGTTCCTTATAAAGGTTACAAGAAAAATCCTTTTTTCAAGAAGAAAAAATGTTTATAAAATTATTTTTTTTCATTCATGGCAGCAAAATGTTCATCATTCTGAAACAAAATAAGCGCCAGAGAGTATGCAATGGGGAAATTTTTCTATGCTGTAAAAGAAAGCTATAGGAATTTATTTTATTGCTATGGCAATGCAAGGAAGGGGGGAGCGAAGGAGGATAACTCCAACAAAAAATAAATAAAACAGCATTCACGGGAATTTACTGTCCTGGTACAAAATGGCAGCAATAAAAATAAAATATATTTTGGGGCATATTTATAGGCGTGGTGTTTTTAAAAATTATTTTTCGAGGCATATTTAGAGGCGTGGGTAGATATTTTAAAAAATATTTTTCGAGGCATATTTATAGGCATTGATTTTTTAAACACTATTTTTCGAGGCATATTTGTAGGGATGGATTTTTTAAACATTATTTTTCTATGCATATCTATAGGCCTGGATTTTTTAAATATTATTTTTCGAGGCATATTTATAGGCATGGATTTTTTAAAAATTATTTCTTGGAGGCATATTTAGAGGCATGGGAGAATTTTTAAAAAATATTTTTCGAGGCATATTTATAGGCGTGGATTTTTTGAGAATTATTTTTTCCAGTTTTTTTTTTCATTCTTAGTGTTCCCATTTTCCAAAAACAAACACCTCGTCCATTCATTCCTTCGTGTTATTCAAAAGAACGCCATTGTTGTGTACACCATTCGCTGCAGGAGAGAGTAGTAAATGTTATTGTGTTCGGCCATTGTTTAAAGTTGCATAAAATTTCGTTTTACTGTTTTCCATGGCAAGGTGTTAAGGCACAATCCCGGCTAGATGGATGAATGCATTATTTATTGTTGTAAAACATGAAAAGCACTGGAAAGTGTGAAGGTAGGTAGATCGGGAACAAGGTAGGTAGGTGTAGGTTGCAATAATAAACTTTCGTTTTTTTCTTATGTTTGTAAATAAGGGTCGTGCGGAGTGAAAGTAAAAAAAAGGAGAAAATGTAATACTGAAATTTAGAAAGGGAGAAAAATATTTTCATAGCCTACCATAAGGCGTGAATTTTTTAAAAGAAATTTTTTCATAGCCGTGGATTTTTTAAAGAATATTTTTTCATGGCCTACCATAAGGCGTGGATTTTTTAAAGAATATTTTTTCATGGCCTACCATAAGGCGTGGATTTTTTAAAGAATATTTTTTCATGGCCTACCATAAGGCGTGGATTTTTTAAAGAATATTTTTTCATGGCCTACCATAAGGCGTGGATTTTTTAAAGAATATTTTTTCATGGCCTACCATAAGGCGTGGATTTTTTAAATAATATTTTTTCATGGCCTACCATAAGGCGTGGATTTTTTAAAGAATATTTTTTCATGGCCTACCATAAGGCGTGGATTTTTTAAAGAATATTTTTTCATGGCCTACCATAAGGCGTGGATTTTTTAAAGAATATTTTTTCATGGCCTACCATAAGGCGTGGATTTTTTTAAATATATTTTTATGGATTTACATAAGCCGAGAATTGTTGCCGTAAGGGATGATATATACCAAGCAACGGCTCTGATTGGCTTTAACATGGCGAAGTCCAGGTTTATCTTGGACCCTCTTTTATCTCCATTGTGGACACTGAACTCCCCTGGTGCCATGGTGCACCTGGGGTACCTTTTTTCATCACCCGACGAAAATAGTGAGCTTATATGTGCCGCGAGTTCCCCCATAAGAACTATAAAAAATGGGTTGAGGCGTCGGGTTAGTTGCCACACTTGGAAAACCGAACCGTACTATGAAAAAAGAAACCCCCCACCCGACCCAATGTTGACGACCCCCGCGAACGTATAAATGACCACGATCTGCGAATCTGCATTTGGAATGTGTGCACGATGTACAGAACAGGCGCAGAAGTACAAAGCCGATATTATGGCCTTACAGGAAATTCGATGGCGGAAATAAATCAGAAGATTACGCCCTGTATTATAGCTGCCATGAAACGAGACGTGGATTTGGCTGCGGATTTATGGTTAACAGGAGAATAAAAGACCTCGTCTACAGATTCACTCCAGTAGATGAGCGAATTGCTATAATCCGTATAAAAGCGAAGTTCTTCTACATAAGTCTCATTTGCGCCCATGCTACGACCGAAGATAAAGATGAACACACCAAAGACATATTTTACGAGCGCCTAGAAACAGCATATGACCGTTGCCCTGGCCATGACATTAAAATTCTGCTAGGAGATTTTAATGCAAAAATCGGAAGGGAAAATATTTTTGGTCCCACTGTCGGAAAATTCAGCCTTCATAAAGAAACATCCGACAACGGCATGAGGTTGATTGACTTCGCAGCAGCAAAAAAACATGGTAGTTAGCCGCACCAGATTCAAGCATCTCGATATACACAAGACCACGTGGATTTCTCCCGATCAAACAACCATCGATCATGTTGTGATAGACGAAAGGCATTCATCCAGTGTTTTAGATGTCCGATCGATCCGAGGAGCGAATATCGATTCGGACCACTACCTTGTAGAAGCCAAGGTTCGCACTCGTCGTAATGTTGCAGCAAAGGTGCGATCTAACACAACACGGAAACTCGACGTCGAAAAGCTACTAACACAACAGATAGCAGAAGCCTACTCCGCTCAACTTACCCACCTGCTTGATGAAAGCACCCATTGTCCCGATAATAATATAGAAGCATAGTGGCAAAGAATTGCCCACTCCTTACAAACTGCAGCAAAAGCAACACTTGAGTACCAAAGACCACGATCAAGAAATCCATGGTACGATCAGGAGTGTCGTAATGCTATTGATATGAAAAATGCAGCGAATAGGGCAACCCTGCAGACAGTAGCAGAGAGAATTATCGGGAGAAAAGGAGAGAGAAGAAACGTATTTTCAGAAGAACAAGAAGAAAGAACAAGCAAAACGTGACCGTGAGCAAATCGAGATGTACAGGAGCCAGAATGAAGTCTGAAAATTCTACCAACGGGTAAAACACCAAACCGAAGGCTTTGGTGCAGGCACATCCTCCTGTAGAGATAAACAAGGAAACCTGGTGACAAATAAAGACAGCGTGATGAGGATCTTGAAGGAGCATTTTGAGAAACTTCTCCTAGCCAAGATGAAATCAGAGTAACAATCAATCGGCTGAAGAATAATAAAACAGCTGGAGCCGTTAGGTTACCAGCCGAAGTATTCAAGACTTACAGTCAGATTCTGGTAACGAGCATGAACCAGCTGATTAGAACAATTTGGCTAGAAGAATGCATGCCCAATGATTGGAACCTCAGCATCCTGTGTCCCGTGCCCAAAAAAGGAGACAAGGCGATATGTCCCAACTATAGAGGAATTAGTCTCCTCCCCATCGCATATAAAGTGCTATCCCATGTGCTGTGTGAACGATTGAAGCCAATGGTCAATGACATTATTGGACCAGAACTGGCAAATCCACCATTGACCAGATTTTCACTCTGCGCTAAATCCTGGAATAAACCCACGAAAAACACATCGACACATTCCAACTATTCGTCGACTATAAAGCCGCATTCGGTAGCCCTATCCGTTCAGAAGTGTATAAAGCCATGTCTGCGTTTGGCATTCCTGCAAAATTAATACGGGTATACAGGATAACTTTAACTGGCACACGATCAGTAGTTAAAATCGGAAAGGACCTCTCGGACCCCTTTACTACCGAACGAGGATTCAGGCAAGGTGATAGTTTGTCGTGTGACCTTATTAACATCCTGCTGAAAAAGGTCATACGAGAGGCAAAAGTGAACAGAAATGGCACTCTGTACACCAAACAACACCAGTTACTCGCCTACGCCGATCACATCGACATAATGGGTCGAACATTGCGTGCGGAAACAGCCCGCTTTGAACAAGTAAACGGCGAGAAGACCAAGCTGATGGTATCAACGCGCAAGACGTCCAGTAGACTCGGACCAACTGTGCTGGAACTTGAGAACTACAGCTTCGAGGAAGTCAAAGATTGTATACACCTTGGTACTGCCATTAACAAAACGAATGACATCAGTTTTTAAATTCGGAGAAAGATAGTGATGGCCAACATATGCTACTATGGTCTGAGCAAACAACTTAAAAGCAAGGCCAACTCCCGCCAGACCAAACTCACACTCTACAATACGCTGATACTACCCGTGCTGTTATATGGATCTGAAGCATGAGTACTTACGCAAGCAGATGAGGCAGCTCTTGGAGTGCTTGAGAGAAAAATTCTCCGAAAGATCTATGGGCCTATCTGTGTTGATGATGAATATCGCCGTCGAATGAACCATTAGTTGTACCAGCTGTTCTCGGACATTCACATTGTTAGACGTATTGAGCTGCAGCGACTACGTTGGCTAGGGCATGTTGTGAGAATAGATGAAGATGCCGCAGCCCAGAAGACAGATAAAAGCGATCCAGCTGATGGTTTAAGCAGAAGGGGAAGGCCACGAATAAGATGGAAAGATCAAGTGGAAGATAACATTGCCGAATATGGTCTTTCAAATCGTAAAAGAACGACGCGCCTGGAAATCTCTTTTAAGCTCGGCTTATGGTACGAAAGTTCTGTTACAAGTCAGCTAAGTAAGTATGTTTTCATAGCCTACCATAAGGCATGGATTTTTTTAGAAGAACTTTTTCATAGCCTACCAGGCTTGGTTTTTTAAAAGAATTTTTCATAGCCTACCAGACATGGATTTTTCAATTTTACCAATTTTTCATTTTATATTTTTTTATTCTCTCTATCCATTTTCTTTATGTCTCCCAATAATGTTTTTTTTTCAATTTCATTCACTTAACTTTTTGGTCATTCTGCATAAATTTTATAAATGACCTACCCTTGCCCGTCCGCCATGCTGACAATTCTTCAATTTGTGCCACAGCTGTAATTTGTCATCTGGCAAACATGCCATTTTGTCTTTTTACACATCGATCATTCCTCCTACTTCATCATCGTCGTCGTCCTCATCATTCTGCATGCACCGTCCAACCGAGTAATATTGCATGGGTCAACTTCCTGTCTTGCCATCGTTTGCCAGTCATTCACACATACACACGTACTCTGGTGCACCATCCTGTGTATGTATGTATGTGTGTGTGAATTTTGCATTTGAACTTTGCAATTGATTGTGACTTTGTTTGTTTGTATTAGTTTTGGCACGGTGGCCAACAATGTTGTACCCCAATGGAGAAGACATCCATGTTGGAAGCAGGCAAGCAACCAACCAACCATTCGACCATAAGACAAGGCTACAACGGTTTTGTATGATAACATATTCATGGGATGGATGGCTGAGGAAAAAACTAGCAAGTGAATGGATGGGAGGTAAGAGACAATATATTTTTTCTTAGTTTTCCTTGCAAGGATGATGGCGTCCTGTTGCATTTTTCTTAAAATTGCAGCTGGTGCAACTAATGAGACAGCTGAAGTACTTCCATGATTGAAAATAATTTGTTTAAAAATCTAAGACTTAAAAATATAAGACTTATATAAGTAGGCTTAAAAATATTTTTTTAAAAAATCCACGCCTATAAGTAGGTCTGAAAAATATTTTTTTAAAAATTCCACGCCTATAAGTAGGTCTGAAAAATATTTTTTTAAAAAATCCACGTCTATAAGTAGGTCTGAAAAATATTTTTTTAAAAAATCCACGCCTATAAGTAGGTCTGAAAAATATTTTTTTTAAAAATCCACGCCTATAAGTAGGTCTGAAATTTTTTTTTAAAAAATCCACGCCTATAAGTAGGCTTAAAAATATTTTTTTAAAAAAACCACGCCTAGAGGTCCTTAAAAATATTTTTTTAAAACATCCACGCCTATAAGTAGGCTTAAAAATATTTTTTAAAAAAATTCACGCCTATAAGTAGGCTTAAAAATATTTTTTAGAAAATCCACGCCTATAAGTAGGCTTAAAAATATTTTTTTTTAAAATCCACGCCTATAAGTAGGCTTAAAAATTTTTTTTAAAAAATCCACGCCTATAAGTAGGCTTAAAAATATTTTTTAAAAAATCCACGCCTATAAGTAGGCTTAAAAATATTTTTTAAAATATCAAAGCCTATAAGTAGGACTAAAAAATATTTTTAAAAAATCCACGCCTATAAGTAGGCTTAAAAATATTTTTTTAAAAAATCCACGCCTATAAGTAGGCTTAAAAATATTTTTTTAAAAAATCCACGCCTATAAGTAGGCTTAAAAATATTTTTTTAAAAAATCCACGCCTATAAGTAGGTCTGAAAAATAATTTTTAAAAAATCCATGCCTGAAAGTAGGCTTAAAAATATTTTTTAAAAAATCCACGCCTATAAGTAGGTCTGAAAAATAATTTTTAAAAAATCCACGCCTTTAATTGGGTTAAAAAATATTTTTTAACAAATTCAAGCCTATAAGTAGGCTTAAAAATATTTTTTAACAAATTCACGCCTATAAGTAGGCTTAAAAATATTTTTTTAAAAAATCCACGCCTATAAGTAGGCTTAAAAATATTTTTAAAATATCCATGCCTATAAGTAGGTCTGAAAAATGATTTTTAAAATATCCATGCCTGAAAGTAGGCTTAAAAATATTTTTTAACAAATCCACGCCTGTAAGTAGGTCTGAAAAATGATTTTTAAAATATCCATGCCTGAAAGTAGGCTTAAAAATATTTTTTTAAAAAATCCACGCCTATAAGTAGGTCTGAAAAATGATTTTTAAAATATTCATGCCTGAAAGTAGGCTTAAAAATATTTTTTTAAAAAATCCACGCCTATAAGTAGGTTTAAATATATTTTTTTAAAAAATCCACGCCTATAAGTAGGTCTGAAAAATGATTTTTAAAATATCCATGCCTGAAAGTAGGCTTAAAAATATTTTTTTTAAAAATCCACGCCTTAAGTAGGTCTGAAAAATATTTTTTAAAAAATTCACGCCTATAAGTAGGCTTAAAAATATTTTTTAAAAAATCCACGCCTATAAGTAGGCTTAAAAATATTTTTTTAAAAAATCCACGCCTATAAGTAGGTCTGAAAAATATTTTTTTAAAAATCCACGCCTATAAGTAGGTCTGAAAAATATTTTTTTAAAAAATCCACGCCTATAAGTAGGCAATGAAAATTGCATTTTAAAAAATCCACGCCTATAAGTAGGCTATGAAAATTGCATTTTAAAAAATCCACGCCTATAAGTAGGCTATGAAAATTTCATTTCAAAAAATCCACGCCTATAAGTAGGCTTAAAAATATTTTTTAAAAAATCCACGCCTATAAGTAGGCTTAAAAATATTTTTTAAAAAATCCACGTCTGAAAAATATTTTTTAAAAAACCATGCCCCAAAGTAGGCTTATAAATATTTTTTAAAAAATCCACGCCTATAAGTAGGCTTAAAAATATTTTTTAAAAAATCCACGCCTATAAGTAGGCTTAAAAATATTTTTTAAAAAATACACGCCTATAAGTAGGCCTTGAAAAAATCCACGCCTATAAGTAGGCTTAAAAATATTTTTTAAAAAATACACGCCTATAAGTAGGCTTAAAAATATTTTTTAAAAAATCCACGCCTAAAAGTAGGCCTGGAAATCAAGCTCTAAAAAATACATGCCTAAAATTAGGCCTGAAAAATAATTTTTAAAAATTCCACGCCTAAAAGTAGGCCATGAAATATAATTTTTAATCGACGCTTAAAATTAGGCCTGAAAAATAATTCTTAAAAAAATCGACGCTTAAAATCCACGCCTATATTGGCTACTCAAAAATTGCTGCTCATTTTTGGTTCTTGATTTTTGAAACTAACATTCCTTTCACCCGACATGATGTCACATCTGCCTGCCGCATTATTGCCACGAACCGTCACATCCTTCAGAACTGTGCTAATAAGCTAAAATCGTTGATAAAATAATAGAGGAGCCGTGTTGATGTTGTTGCCATTTTGTTGTCATGCCATCACTCCCTCCTATATATTTTTGCACATGAATGTCCTTCTAGCTTGACAAAAACACACAGAAGACATGCTTGAGATTTCTTAAGAGAGTTAGGGAGTGGGCGGGAGCGAGAGGAGTTCGGTCTTACTTTCGTTGAGGATTTTCATTTCTGTGTCACATATTTTTTCCCCAACGCTGTTGCAATTTCAAGGAAAATTGTCTTAAGCGCGAAGTTAAGTGGAAATGTATGTTTTTTTCCCAGAGACACTCACACACACACACACAGAGAAACACTTACACTCACACATATTAGTTGTTTGGCTTAGCTTCGTGGTTATTTTCATGTTTAGCTTTTGCTCTGCATAGCTGTCGCTTTTGTTATTACTATTATTATTGTTGTTGTTGTTGTTGCTGCTGATGTTGTTGTTGTTGTCTTGTTGCTGTGCTTGACAGGATATAGTCTAAACATGGTTTAGTTTACATGACAGGATGTTAAGACGGCGAACGACAGAGACAATAACACCAACTTTGAATAATTTTCTTTATATTTACGGTTGGGGAGTGGGTGAGGGGTGTTGAGGGAATGCAAAAACAAAATTAAATGAAAAATATGTCGTGGTGTTTCTGTTTATTTATAAGAAAATGAGGTTAGCAATTTTTGCTATGCATACATTATTGGGAAAATATTTTTCTAATGGCGCACAAGAAATTAAATTAAGACATAAAAAATAAATCATTTTTTCAACCTCCTCTATGAGTCGTGGATTTTTATACCCTACACACCTATGTTGTCAGGGTATTATTGCTTTGTGCAGCTTTATGAGTTTGTAACGCCGCGAAATATTGGTCCTAGACCCACCTTTAAGTATACCGATCATCTTATCTCGACTAGGTGAGTCGATCTAGACATGTATGTCCGTCCATTCTAATTTGTAAACACGATACAGGCCACAGTTATGGACCAATCTTCATGAAATTTTGCATGTAGGATGGGTTCTGGCCCCATTGCTATTGTTTTTGGTAAAGATCGGTGAATATTTAGACGATGAAATTGACCAAATACGTAATTTTTGTCCGATTTTCTGGTCGCTCCAGAAACCACAATTATGGCCACAATTATGGAAATTTTACACGGAGAAGGGGATCGGGACCAAGAATAAACATGACTGTTTTCAGAAAGATCGATCAATATTTAGCGGGTCAAATGGACCCTGACTTTTGTGTGAAAATGACAAATTTTGTATTCTACGGCGAATATATTTACTTCTGAAGGACATAGACCCGGGAAGTTGATATTATATCCAAGAGGCGTGGCTGACCTTTAAATTGATACCAATTTATGGTTGTATGTACTCAGATGTGGGAGTTATACATAAATATTTGAAGGTGTCTATGTGCTATGATATGGTTTAGTACTACTATTACCCCACTAGAGGGCGGAAATGTCGCGCAAATCGCTTCGAAATTTTACATAAAGTTTCGCTTATGACGATCGGCATTATAGGCCGATGCCTATAATTTTCGGTGATGTTGAAATGGTACTTAGGGTGCAATAAACCGAAATCTTTATTTTTGTCAGATTTTCTTGTGGCTCTAGAGGCTATTATTATACGCAGAACATCACATATTTTAAACGGTGAAGGGGATCTGAAAAATTACTTAGAACGGCTATTTAGATGATGATAGGTCAATACTCCCAGTGTCAAATCAACCACAACCTAAAGTGACCACATTTTTATTTTATGGGTTAAATATTCACCTCGAGAAAACAAGATTTGAAAAATATGCCAGGGTTAGAACGTGGAGCTGTTGACCTATAATCGCTTAAGGGAGTGCAAATGTCTCGAAATGTTGCCCAGGCTCAGAGTATAGAACCGCATACATAGGAGTATGGTGGAAGTTGTGTTGGGTTTCATATGGTCGACCCGTCCGACTATACTGCTCCGATCACTGTTTTAAATAATTATTTTGGGTACCCATATAAGGCGTGGATTTTTATACCCTTCACCACACTGTGGTACAGGGTATTATGTCTTTGTGCATATGTTTGTAACAGGCAAAAGTAAACGAGATAGACCCATGGTTCCTTTTGAGAATCTGCACAGAATCACTTTCTGAGTCGATTTATGCATGTCCGTCCGTCCGTCTGTCTGTCCATGTTAAATTGTAAACAAAGTACAGGTCACATTTATTATCTGATTTGGATGAGATTTGGCACAGCTCATTTGTTTGACCCAACGACGAATCCTATTGAAATTGGGAAAAATCGGTTCAGATTTAGATATAGCTCCCATATATAGTTTCGTCCGATTAAATGTAAATGGTGCACCAAAGTCGATTTGCACGAAATTTGGCACAGAGTACTGAATTAGGTGCAGAATGATGTGTGCCAAGTTTCGAGAAAATAGGTCCAGATTTAGATATAGCTCCCATATATATTTTCGTCCGATTTAAGGTAAATGGGGCACAACTGTCCCTATATATCTTTCGATTTGCATGAAAATTGGCATGGAGTATTGAATTAAGTGCAGAATGATGTGTGCCAAGTTTCGAGAAAATCGGTTCAGATTTATATATAGCTCCCATATATATTTTCGTCCGATTTAATGTAAATGGTCCACCAAAGTCCCTATATATCCTTCGATTTGCACGAAATTTGGCACACCGTAATGAATTAGGTGTGGAATGATGTGTGTTAAGTTTCATGAAAATCGGTTCAGATTTAGATATAGCTCCCACATATATTTTCGTCCGATTTAATATAAATGGTCCACCAAAGTCTCTATACATCTTTCGATTTGCACGAAATTTGGCACAGCGTAATGAAGTAGGTCTAGAATAAAGTGTGTTAAGTTTCCTGAGAATCGGTTCAGATTTAGATATAGCTCCCACATATATTTTCGTCCGATTTAATAAAAAATGGTGCACCAAAGTCCCTATATATCTTTCGATTTGCACGAAATTTGGCACGGCGTAATGAGTTAGGTGTAGAATGATGTGTGTTAAGTTTAATGAAAATCGGTCCAGATTTAGATATAGCTTCCATATATATTTTCGTCCGATTTAATGAAAATTGTACACCAAAGTCCCTATATATCCTTCGATTTGCACGAAATTTGGCACAGCGGAATTAATTAGGACTAGAATGAGGTGTGTTAAATTTCATGAAAATCCGTCCAGATTTAGATATAGCTCCCATATATATTTTCGTCCGATTTAATGAAAATTGTACACCAAAGTCCCTATATATCCTTCGATTTGCACGAAATTTGGCACAGCGTAATGAATTAGGACTAGAATGAGGTGTGTTAAGTTTCCTGAAAATCGGTTCAGATTTAGATATAGCTTCTATATCTGACCAAATGAAAAATTTAGTATCGGTGGCAGAATGACATTTTTTTTGGATCCAATTTCAAATTTCGGCTCCGTCCGGCTTTACTTCTGGTTCTTGTTCTTTCTTCTGTTTTCTTAGTGAAATAATCACCTTTAATTACCATGTCATAGAACCTTAAACTAGCTCTAGTTTTTTTCTGTCCCGCTTTTGTTTTCTATTGAAATGCCACCAGCCATAAATATAAACGTCTTCAAATAATAATACTAAAAGAAAATAATCTCGACGTGAAAAAAAAATTTGAAAAGAAGCCTCCTATTTGGGGTCAAGTAAACATACGATGAACTTTTGATATCGTATGTGTATGTATTAGTTTTTAGGTCAATTTCACTGTGAATGCATGTGAATAGTGCGGTGGAGTCGTCTTAAACAAACATGACTTTGAAGACATGGTGGTCGGGTTGGTTGCAACACCAGGCGAACTTGCCTTGTTCGCCTTTCACTTGTAAGCTATTCATTCATTATTTCTATAAGCGATTTTCTTTTTTTATATACTTTTTTGTAATTGTTGTTTTCTATGGTCTGTATAATGCCACAGGCTGTCATATTCATGTTCGTAGAATGTGGTTTTGAAAAACCAAAAACGAAAAAAAAACCGAACTTTGCTTTGGGCCGCCATACTGTGGCCATTTGATACCAATGACCTTTGCAGAAATGGTCATCACTTTTTTTTAATTTTAATACTTTAAGGCAATTGCAGGACTATGAAAATGTTGTTGTTTTTCTCTAAGGCGGGCTCTGGGTAATCAGGATTTTTATTGCCGATTTTTTTTTGTGCCGAGTTTAAGGTCCTTTAGAAAAATTATTAAAGAAAAAAAATTAAAACATTCAAATAAAGGACCAACACTCGCCATGATAACAAAATGTTATTGAGAAATCACCTGGAATATATCGATTTAAAAAAATATTGTAACTTAAGTCCGATGCATACTTTCAGGCGCTCACTGGTTCCTTACACCCTATTCAGGTGATTGTGGTGATGTAAAAAAGAGTAAACAATTTCAAAAAAAAAATTATTTTGAAAATCACCTGTAATATATTGATTTAAAAAAATATATATATATTCTTATATATTATATTATCTCAAGTCCGCTGCATACTTTTGAGGCACTCACTAGTTCATTACACCCTCTTCATATGGTGGCGGTGGTGCAAAAAAGAAGAATAGAAAAAAAAACTGACAAACCCATAAATGGCCAAAATATGCAACAAATGGTTATGAGTGGCAGTCGACAAATATAAGTATGTACTACTACATATGCAAAATAGCAGCAACACACACTCATAAATATTTTTTTTGTATTTTCTTCATTCTCGGTGTATATGTGTGTGTGTGTACAATGAAAAGACGTCCTTTTGAATGGGTCTGTATTTAAGTGGCAAAACGGCTGCAGTTGCAGAAACAAAAGTAAAAGTAGTTGTTTTTTTTCTTCATACTTTTATGAAAAGAAAAATGACAGCATTTTTTTCGAGCCAGAAAGCGAGAAGATGAAACAATTTCGCCAAAGACAATGCGACTCTGCAGGCAACAGATGTTCTTATTTTTTGTTTTTTCTATGACAAAGGAGTCTGTACTGGAAATAATATACAAAATTTAAATATTATTTTAAATTAAATAAAAAAGTTATTTAAAAATACGGGCCCCAAAAAAAAATTTTAACAAGTGCCGAACTTTGGATACCCTTCACCATAGGTATACTAACAGACACTAGCATCGAAAATATAGCGTACATACCCAAAAGTGGACCTATATCGAAAATTCAATGTTCACCAAATGCAAATTTCAGCAATTTTTAATGGATATTTTTTCTAAAAACCCCAGAAAGTGGTCCGATATTGACGACGCATGGTAGGTATCAATATATGGAGGCTAGGCCTAAATGTAGACTATAGTTCAACGTTCTCGATATCCTCCGCAGGTGAAATAAAAGTCACTTTAGTGCACCATTTACCTGAAATGGGACGGAAATATATATGGGAGCTGTATCTAAATCTGAACCGATTTTCGCGAAACTAAGCACACATCATTCTAGGCTTAATTCATTAAGCTGTGCCAAATTTCGTGCAAATCGAAATATATTTGGGGATTTTGGTACAACATTTACATGATATCGGACGAAAATATATATGGGAGCTATATCTAAATCTAAACCGATTTTCTCGAAACCTGGCACACATCACTCCGGACCTAATTCATTACCCTATCCCAAATTTCGTGCAAATCGAATGATATATGGGGACTTTAGTGCACCATTTACCTTAAATCGGAAGAAACCATATATGGGAGCTATATCTAAATCTGAACAGATTTTCTCGAAACCTGGCACACATCATTCTGGACCTAATTCAGTGCTCTGTGCCAAATTTGGTGCAAATCAAAAGATATTTGGGGATTTTGGTACAACATTTACTTGATATCGGACGAAAATATATATGGGAGATATATCCAAGTCCGAACCGATTTTCGCGAAACTTAACACACATCATTCTAGACCTAATTCATTACCCCATTCAAAAATTCGTGCAAATCGAAATATATATGGGGACTTTGGTATACAATTTACATTAAATCGGACGAAAATATATATGGGAGCTATATCTAAATCTAAAACTATTTCCAATAAACTTAACATACATCATTCTAGACCTAATTTATTACGCTGTGCCAAAATTCGAGCAAATCAAAACATTTCCAGGGACTTAAGTGGACTATTTACCTAAAATCGGGCGAATCTATATATGGGAGCTATATCTAAATCTGAACCGATTTTCACGAAACTTTGCACACATAATTCTAGACCTTATTCATTACGCTGTGCCAAATTTCGTGCAAATCGAATCGAATATATAGGGACTTTGGTGCCCCATTTACCGTAAATCGGACGAAAATATATATGGGAGCTATATCTAAATCTGAACCGCTTTTTCCCAAATTCAATTGGGTTCGTACTTGGGCCAATTAAGTGACTTGTGCCAAATTTCATCCAAATCGGATGATAAATGCGACCTGTACATTGTTCACTATTTAACACGGACAGACAGACGGACAGACAGACGAACGGAAGGACATGCATAAAACGACTCAGAAAGTGATTCGATGCATATTCTCAAAAGGAACCATGTGTCTATCTCGATTCCTTTTGCCTGTTACAAACATATGCACAAAGACATAATACCCTGTACCGCAGTGTGATGAAGGGTATAAAAAGGGGGTTACCCTAAAAGGGGGTGAATATTAATAATTTTTGGTAGGGATATTTGTTATCATATACGACTACAAAATACCAAATTTCAACGAATTCGGTTGAAGAACGTACTCAAGAACATCAAAATAGCGAAAATTGGGGGTACCCATATTTGGGGGCTACCAGAAAAATTGGACCCATATTTATTATTTATAGTGGAGAGATTTGCTACCTAATAAAAACTCGACGTACTAAATTACAGTCAATTCGGTCGAAAAAGACGATCAGAACCGCCAAAATACCAAAAATTTTAGAGTACCGTTATATGGGGACTACCAGAAAAACTGGACCTATATTTATAATTTTTAGTGGAATAATTTGCTACCCAATAAAAACCCAATGTACAAAATTTCAGAGAATTCAGTAAAAAAACGCGCTAAAGAACCTCAAAATACCGAAAATTGGGGGGTACCCTTATATGGGAGCTATGCCTAAACCTGGACCGATTTTATCCACTTTCAATAGGGTTCGTCCTTGGGCCAATTAAGTGACCTGTGCCAAATTTCATCCAGATCGGATCATAAATGCGACCTGTACTTTGTTAACAAAAATACATGGACAGACGGACATGCATAAATCGACTCAGAAAGTGATTCTATGCATATTCTCAAAAGGAACCATGGGTCTATCTCGATTATTTTTGCCTGTTACAAACATATGCACAAAGACATAATACCCTGTACCACAGTGTGTTGAAGGGTATAAAAATCCAAGCCTTGTATAGACCCTTTAAAAACTTATTTAAAAAATCCACGCCTTGTAGAGACCCTTGAAATTTTTTTTTTTTAAATCCACGCCTTAAACAGATTCCCGAAAATTTTTTTTTAAAATCCACGCCTTGTAGAGACCCTTGAAATTTTTTTTTAAATCCACGCCTTGTAGAGACCCTTGAAAAATTATTTAAAAAATCCGCGCCTTGTAGAGACCCTTTAAAAAATTATTTAAAAAATCCACGCCTTGTAGAACCCTTGAAAAATATTATTTAAAAAAATCCACGCCTTGTAGAGATCCTTGAAAAACAAATATTTAAAAAATCCACGCCTTGTATAGACCCTTTAAAAAAATTCACGCCTTGTATAGACCCTTTAAAAACTTCTTTAAAAAAATCCACGCCTTGTAGAGATCCTTGAAAAAAAATCATTAAAAAATCCACGCCTTGTATAGACCCTTTAAAAAAATTCACGCCTTGTATAGACCCTTTAAAAACTTCTTTAAAAAATCCACGCCTTGTATAGACCCTTTAAAAAAATCCAAAAATTCTTAAAAATATTTTTGTAAGTCCCCTCACGTCCCAATTGAAAAGAACCACCAATAAATTATGTTAAGTAGAGGCCACTTTCAGGTTGTGTGTGTAACATTTGCTCTTCAACTTCTAAAAAAAACATTTAAATGGATGTTTTTTTTTTCCACAGAAAAATTCCATCTTCATTTTGCGGGTCAAGTATGCATCAGTAGTGCGTGATATATCCTTTACTTTTACAGCTAATTCATACATTAATTCCAGCCAGCAAACAAACAGAGAAACGTGGCCAACAACTGTGTTACTTCTTTGAATGACCCCAGCTTAGCCGAGAATATCCACCCAATCTTCGGAGCAGCTAAATCTATGTTATTTTTTTCAGCTGCTTCACAATAACAACAACAACACCAACAACATGCACTTGAGTTAAATTGTTTGGCCTTCCGTTCCCCTTTGGTTGATTCCTTAACTTTACCACACAACACTACAAACACACCCACACCCACATAATCACATCCTTCCCAACATCGAGCCACCAGGTCCAGATCCTTGTTAAAGTTTGTTGCTGTATTTCGTTTTCGTTCGTTTCTTTCGCTTCTCAATGTTTGTTTGCAAATTTGTTGTTTGTGTTTGTGTAGGTAAATATGAAAAAACCACTTAAGCCATATTATGGTGGGTCGGATGGCAGCCGGTGGGTCGGGGAGGGGAGTAGCTCAGGGAGAGAGAGAAAAAAATGTTCTGCAAGTGTAATTTGTAAAATTGTATTTATTGGAGCACAAATTCATTGAGGAAAAATGTTGGTCAATTACTGATGCGAAACTGGGTGGTTAAAACACAAACATCTATGCAGCAATCTACACAAACACCAGGGCACAAACACACACACCCCGATACACCCATACACACACACGATGAACCACTCACCATAAATTTCATACAATTTCACAGTGAAACTGTGCATTCCACCTTAACATCAATTCAAAGTTTGTTGAAGAAGAACCTTAAACGTTTATGCGGATTTATTTATTTTCATTTTGTATATATATTTTTTCTATATAAATATGTTTGTATTTAAGTTCAAGTTTTAAATGAGCCTGAGGATAAGTAAACTAATTATATGAAAAGCGAAAAACTAAATAAATAAATTTTACATTAAGTAAAAATTATTTACAGCAGGGTAGTTAACAAAAAATGAAGCGAGACGGGCTAATCAAAGACAGAATTTTTAAAAATTATTTTCAGGTGGATTTTTCAAATAATTTTTTCAAACACCTATATAAGGCGTGGATTTTTTAAATAATTTTTTTTCAAACACCTATATAAGGCGTGGATTTTTTAAATAATTTTTTTTCAAACACCTATATAAGGCGTGGATTTTTTAAATAATTTTTTTTCAAACACCTATATAAGGCGTGGATTTTTTAAATAATTTTTTTTCAAACACCTATATAAGGCGTGGATTTTTTAAATAATTTTTTTTCAAACACCTATATAAGGCGTGGATTTTTTAAATAATTTTTTTTCAAACACCTATATAAGGCGTGGATTTTTTAAATAATTTTTTTTCAAACACCTATATAAGGCGTGGATTTTTTAAATAATTTTTGGGAGGCCTATATATTACTTGCGCCCATGCTCCGACCGAAGACAAAGATGAGCAGACCAAAGACATTTTTTACGAGCGCCTAGAAACTGCATATGACCGCTGCCCTGGCCATGGATTCAAATTCTGCTAGGAGATTTTAATGCAAAAATCGGAAAGGCAAATATTTTTTGTCGGAAAATTCAGCCTCCACGAAGAAACATCCGACAACGGCATGAGGTTGATTAACTTCGCGGCAGCAAAAAACATGGTAGTTAGCAGCACCACATTTAAGCATCTCGAGATACACAAGGCCACCTGGATTTCTCCTGATCAAGCAACGAGAAATCAAATTGACCATGTTTTGATAGAAGGAAGGCATTCATCCAGTGTTGTAGACGTTCGATCGGTACGAGGAGTGAATATCACATCGGACCATTACCTTGTGGCAGCCAAGGTACGCACCCGTCTTAATGTTGCAGCAAAGATGCGATCTAATGTAACACGGAAACTCGACGTCGAAAAGCTTCAAACACAGCAGATAGCAGAAGCCTACTCCGCTTAACTTACCCACCTGGTTAACGAAAGCACTCATTGTCGCGGTAATAATATAGAAGCACAATGGCAAAGAACGAACAAGAAAAACTTTAGCGTGAGCAAATCGCGATATACAGGTGTCAGAATGAAGTTCGAAAATTCTACCAACGGGTAAAACACCAAACCGAAGGCTTTGGTGCAGCCACATCCTCCTGTAGAGATGAAGAAGGAAACCTGGTGACAGATACAGAAAGCGTGCTGAGGATCTGGAAGGAGCATTTTGAAAAACTTCTGGTATCAAATAGTAGCAGTGAAGAGGATACCCCAGAACCAATCCCTACAAACTGTAGCAAAAGCAACACTTGGGTACCAAAGACCACCATCAAGAAATCCGTGGGACGATCAGGAGTGCCGTAATGCTTCTGATGTGAAAAACCCAGCGTGTAGAGCAACCATGAATACTGTAGCATAACGTAATGTGATGAAGAATTATCGGGAGAAAAGGAGAGAGGAGAAACGTGTTTTCAGAAAAAAGAAGAAATAACAAGAAAAACGTGAGCGCGAGCAAATCGAGATGTACAGGAGTCGGAATGAAGTCCGAAAATTTTACCAACGAGTAAAGCACCAAACCGAAGGCTTTGGTGCAGGAACATCCTCCCATAGAGATGAAGAAGGAAACCTGGTGACGGATACAGACAGCGTTCTGAAAATCTGGAAGGAGCATTTTGAAAAGCTTCTGGTATCAAATAGTGGCGGTGAAGGGGATACCCCATAACCAATAATAGATTACGGTATAGAGTGTATACCACCTAGCCAAGATGAGGTCAGAATAGCAATCAATCGACTGAAGAATAATAAAGCAGCAGGTGTCGATGGGTTACAAGCCGAACTATTCAAGACTGGTGGTCAGATGCTGGCAAGGAGTGCACCAGCAGATTAGTACAATTTGACAAGAAGAATGCTCAATGATTGGAACCTCAGCATCCTGTCTCCCGTGCACAAAAAGGAGACAAGACGATATGTGCCAGCTATAGAGGAATTAGTCTCCTTCCCATCGCATATAAAGTGCTATCCAGAGTACTGTGTGAACGATTGAAGCCAATGGTCAATGACATTATTGGACCATACCAATGCGACTTCAGACCTGGCAAATCCACCATTGACCAGATTTTCACTCTGCGCCAAATCCTGGAAAAACCCCAGCAACAACACATCGACACTTTCCACCTATTCGTCGACTATAAACCCGCTTTCGATAGCTTTATCCGTTCAGAGGTGTATAAAACCATATCTGCATTCGGCATTCCTGCAAAATTAATACGGCTATATGGATAATTTTGAGTAACACAAGGTCAGCAGTTAAAGGCGGAAAGAACCTCTCGGAGGCCTTTAATACCGAACGAGGATTCAGACAAGGCGACAGTTTGTCGTGTGACCTTTTTAACATACTGCTGGAAAAGGTCATACGAGACGCAAAGGTGAACAGAACTGGCACTCTGTACACCAAACAACACATGTTACTCGCCTACGCCGATGACATCGACATAATGGGTCGAACACTGAGAGCGGTAACAGCCACCTTTGAACAAATTGAGAAGGAGTCTGCTAAAATTGGTCGGGCAGTAAACGGCGAGAAGACCAAGCTTATGGTATCAACGGGCAAGACGTCCAGTAGACTCGGACCTACTGTGGAACTTGAGAACTACAGCTTCGATGTAGTCACAGATTTTATATATACCTTGGTACCGCCATAAACAAAACGAATGACATCCGTTTTGAAACTCCCCTACGCCGCTGACATCCATATAATAGGTCGAACATTGCGTGCGGTAACAGCAACCTTTGAACAAATTGAGAAGAAGTCTGCCAAAGTGGGTCTGGTAGTAAACGGGGAGAAGACCAAGCTGATGGTATCAACGCGCCAGACGTCCAGTAGACTCGGACCAACTGTGAAACTTGAAAACTACAGCTTCGAGGTAGTCAAAGATTTTATATACTTTGACATCGCCATAAATAAAACTAATGACATCAGTTTTGAAGTTCGGAGAAGGATTGTGATGGGCAACCGATGGTCTGAGTAAGCAACACATATGCAAGGCCACCTCCCGCCAGACCAAACTCACACTCTACAAGATGCTGATACTACCCTTGCTATTATATGGATCTGAAGCATGGGTACTTGCGCAAGCAGATGAGACAGCTCTTGCAGTGTTTGAGAGAAAAATTCTCCGAAAGATCTATGGGCCGATCTGCGTTGATGGTGAATATCGCCGTCGAATGAACCATGAGATGTACCAACTATTCTCGGACACCGGCATTGTTAGACGTATTGAGCTGCAGCGACAACGTTGGCTAGGTCATATTGTGAGAATGGATGAAGATGCCCCAGCCCAGAAGGCATATAAAAGCGAACCAGCTGACGGTTCACGCAGAAGGGGAAGGCCACGAATAAGATGGAAAGATCAAGTGGAAGACAACATTGCCGAATATGGTATTTTAAATTGGAAAAATTGCACAAAAGGCCGACGCGCCTGGAAATCTGTTTAAGCTCGGCTGTATTATAGCTTTGTGCAGCCCCAAAAGTTTGTAACGCCGCGAAATATTGGTCCTAGACCCACCTTTAAGTATACCGATCGTCATATCTCGACTAGCTGAGTCGATCTAGACATCAGTGTCCGTCCGTCCGTCTGTCCATTATAATTTGTAAACACGACACATGCCACAGTTATGGACCAATCTTCACGAAATTTTGCATGCAGGATGGGTTCTGGACAATGAAGACCCCTATTGTTTTTGGGAAAGATCGGTTAATATTTAGGGGATGAAATGGACCAAATACTAAATTTCTGGCCGCTCCAGAGGCCGCAATAATGGCCCGAACACCCGTGAAATTGTGCATGGAGGAGGGGATCCGGCCAAAGAATAAGCTTGTCTGTTTTCATAAAGACCGGTCAATATTTAAGGGGTCAAATGGACCCTGACTTTTGTGTGAAAAATTACAAAATTTGTATTCTATGACGTATATATTTACCCCTGAAGGACATAGACCCGAGAAGTTGATATTATATCCAAGAGGAGTGGTTGATCTTTAAATTAATACCAATTACATTGTTGTATGTGTTCGGATGTGGGAGTTACACCTAAATATTTACAAGTATCTCCATATTCGTATATTATTTAGTAACCCATTATCACTCTATGGAGCGGAACTATAGCGCTGATCGCTTTGAAATGCTCCATGAGGTTCCAGTTATGGTCAAGGACAACGCCTATAATGTTCGGTGATGATCAGATAATACTTTTGGAATGAAGTGGACCGAAAACTTATTTTTTTGTGTTATTTCGAGTTAGTAGACCACAAATGAAAGCCGAACGTCACAACACAACCCACGGTGAAGGGAATCTGGACAATAGCTGTAATGAATACTCGTAATATTCAGAAAATATGTCAGTTTGAGGAAGAGGTGCTGTTTACCTCTAATCGGGCAAGAGGGTAAAATATCAGGAAATATTGCCCAGGCTCGAAATGAACATCTACAGAAAATTTGAGTTCCGTGGTAGTTGTGTAGGGTATCGTATGGTCGGCCCCGTCCGACTATATTGCTCCGCTCACTGGTTTAAATAATGTTTTGGGAGGCCTACAAAAGGCCTCCCATGGCCTACTATTAGGCGTGGATTTTTTAAATAATTTTTTAGGAGGCCTAAATAAGGCCTCCCATGGCCTACTATTAGGCGTGGATTTTTTAAATAATTTTTTAGGAGGCCTACCATTAGGCGTAGATTTTTTAAATAATTTTTAGGAGGCCTACTATTAGGCGTAGATTTTTTAAATAATTTTTTAGGAGGCCTACTATTAGGCTTGAATTTTTTAAATAATTTTTTAGGAGGCCTACTATTAGGCTTGAATTTTTTAAATGATTTTTTAGGAGGCCTACAATTAGGCGTGGATTTTTTAAATAATTTTTTAGGAGGCCTAGTGGCCTACTATTAGGCGTGGATTTTTTAAATATTTTTTAGGAGGCCTAGTGGCCTACTATTAGGCGTGGATTTTTTATAAAATATTTTTAGTGGCCTACTATTAGGCGTGGATTTTTTTGAATATTTTTATAAATCTACAAATTAAATACCTGTTTATCTGAATATTTCTCCATCATTGAACATACCTGGAAATAAAGAAAAGAAAATAGAAATTAATATCAAACATATTTTGTATACGAATAAAATAATAAATTTCCTTAACAATTGAAATTTTTTTGGAGTTCAATCCCCCTTTAACGCCCCTATTCGAAAAAAACAACGGAAAGCCTATCATTACCAGACATTTCATAACAACAGATAGAAGGCGGCAAAGAAGATGAATCGAAACGACAGAAGCAAATCTTTGAGAATAAATGTTGCCTTTTGTTTTAGCGTTTATTTGTAGCTTGTTCTTCGTCCTCTTGATTTAGAGGTTTCTTTGCACTCGTGCTTTATGGTAATTCCTTGGAATCAACATTTGTACAAAAAAGTGCAAGAAGAAAGAAAACAGCAAGTCAACCAAACGATGTCATATTCATTAAGGCGAACATAGATTTGTCTGTTTGGTGGTGTTTTTTGTTCTTCTTAATTTTTTTTCGCTCCCTCTAATTTTTATGGCCACTGTTTTGTTGGGGAGTTTCTTACGAATGTTTTTTTTTTTTTTGAAATTTTATTTCTGGAAATTTATGAATTGTTTCAATGGGAGGCAAAACAAGACAAATGTTTTGGGTTTTATTTTTTTAGGGGCGGATAGATACAAGAAAAAAGGGCAAAGCAAGGATGTTCAGGATGGATGAACACTAGACAGTTATGACTGTCATAAACATGAAGTCCACATAAATCAAACGGAAATTAATTACTGTCTTTATAGAGTCCCAGGGATTTTTTTCAGAGAACATAAATAGGCTTGGATTTGTATACCCTACACAACTAAGTTGTCAGCATATTATAGTTTTGTGCAGCCCCCAAAAGTTGGTAACGCCGCGAAATAATGGTCCTAGACCCACCTTTAAGTATACCGATCGTCATATCTAGACATGTGTGTCAGTCCGTCATTATAATTTGTAAACGCGATACAGGCCACAGTTATGGACCAACCTTCACGAAATTTTGCATGCAGAATGGGTTCTGGCCAATGAAGACCCCTATTGTTTTTGGAAAATATCGGTTAATATTTAGGGGATGAAATGGACCAAAAACTTTATTTTTATCGGTTTTTCTGGTCGCTCCAGAGGCCGCAATTATGGCCCAAACACCACGAATTTTTGCATGGAGAAGGGGATTAGGCCAAAAAATGAATATGCCTGTTTTGATATAAATCTGTCAATATTTAGCAGGTCAAATGGACCCTGACTTTTGTGTGAAAAATTACAAAATTTGTATTCTAGACCCGAGAAGTTTACAGTGTGTTCAAGAGGAGTGGTTGACCTTTAAATTGATGCCAATTATATGGTCGTATGCATTCAGATGTGGGAGTTACACTTAAATATTTACAGGTGCTTACGTATTCAGATATTATTTAATAAAACATTGACACACTATAGGGCGGAACTATATTTCGCTTTGAAATGTTCCATGAGGTTCCAGTTATGGTCAAGGACAACGCCTATAACTTTCGGTGATGATCAGATAATAATTTTGGGATGAAGTGGACCGAAGACTTTTATTTTGTGTTTTTTTTTCGATCTATAGGCCGAACACCACAACACAATCCACGGTGAAGGGAATATGGACAAGTAATTAGAAGGGCTGTACTGAATATTGGAAATATTCGGAAAGTATGTCAGTGTAAGGAAGAGGTGCTGTTGACCTCTAATCGGGCAATAGGTTGCAACTATCACGACATATTACCTAGGCTCGGAATAACATCCACAGAAAGATAGAGTTCTGTGGTAGTTGTGTTGAGTATCGTATGGTCGGCCCCGTCCGACTATACTGCTCCGCTCACTGGTTTAAAAATATGTTTTTTATAGAGTTCTGTGGTAGTTGTGTAGGGTATCGTATAATCGGCCCCATCCCTGGTTTAAAAATATTTTTTTTTTAGTCGCTAACATGGGCGTGGATTTTTCTACCCTTCACCACACTGTGGTGCAGGGTATTATGTCTTTGTGCATATGTTTGTAACAGAGAAAAGGAATCGAGATAGACCCATGGTTCCTTTTGAGAATATGCATAGAATTACTTTCTGAGTCGATTTATGCATGTCCGTCTGTCCGTCCGTCCGTCAGTCTGTCCATGTTATGATGATGAAATTTGGCACATGTCACTTAATTGGCCTACGGACGGACCATATTGAAATTGGAAAAATCGGTTCAGATTTAGATATAGCTCCCATATATATTTTCGTCCGATTTTATGTAAATGGTGCACCAAGGTCCCTATTTATCTTTCGATTTGCACGAAATTTGGCAAAGCGTACTGTATTAGGTCTAGAATGATGTGTGTCAAGTTTCCTGAAAATCCGTCCAGATTTAGATATAGCTCCCATATTTAGTTTCGCCAGATTTTAGGTAAATGGTGTACCAAAGTCCCGATATATCTTTCGATTTTGACGAAATTTGGAACAGCGTACTGAATTAGGTCAGGAATGATGTGTGTTGAGTTTCCTGAAAATCGGTCCAAATTTAGATATAGCTCCCATATATATTATCGTCCGATTTAATGTAAATTGTGTACCAATGCCCCTATATATCTTTCTATTTGAACGAAATTGTTCATATCGTAATGAATTAGGTCTAGAACGATGTGTGTCAAGTTTCCTGAAAATCGGTTCAGATTTAGATATAGCTCCCATATATTATCGTCCGATTTAAAGTAAATGGTGTACCAATGCCCCTATATATCTTTCGATTTGCACGAAATTTGGCATAGCGTACTGAATAGGGCCTAGAACGATGTGTGTTAAATTTCGTCAAGTTTCCTGAAAATCCGTCCAGATTTAGATATAGCTCCCATATTTAGTTTCGCCAGATTTTAGGTAAATGGTGTACCAAAGTCCCGATATATCTTTCGATTTTGACGAAATTTGGAACAGCGTACTGAATTACGTTTAGAATGATGTGTGCGAAGTTTCGTGAAAATCGGTTCAGATTTAGATATAGCTCCCATATATATTATCGTCCGATTTAATGTAAATTGTGTACCAATGCCCCTATATATATTTCTATTTGAACGAAATTGTTCATATCGTAATGAATTAGGTCTAGAACGATGTGTGTTAAGTTTCGTGAAAATCGGTTCAGATTTAGATATAGCTTCCATATATATTTTCGTCCGATTTTTTGTGAATAATACACCAAAGTCCCAATATTTGTCCGATTTGCAAAATTTTGCACAGTGTACTGAATTAGGTCTGGACTGATGTTGTCGGTTCAGATTTAGATATAAATCCCTTATATAGTCCGATTTTAGGTAAATGGTGTACCAATGCCACTATATATTTTTCGATTTGCATTTTTGAATTGAATTAGGTCTAGAATGATGTGTGTCAGGTTTCCTGAAAATCGGTTCAGATTTAGATATAGCTCCCATATATATTTTCGTCCGATTTAATGTAAACGGTGTACCAAAGTCCGTATATATATTTCGATTTGCACGAAATTTGGCATATCGTAATGAATTAGGTCTAGAACGATGTGTGTCAAATTTTGTAAAAATCGGATCAGATTTAGATATAGCTCCCATATATATTTTCGTCCGATTTTTTGTGAATAATACACCAAAGTCCCAATATTTGTCCGATTGGGACAAAATTTTGCACAGTGTACTGAATTAGGTCTGGACTGATGTTGTCGGTTCAGATTTAGATATAAATCCCTTATATAGTCCGATTTTAGGTAAATGGTGCACTAAACTGAAAGTATATTCCCAATCGGGATAAAATTTTGCACAGCGTATGGAATTTAGTCCAGTTTGACATCTATGAGGTTTTGTTGAAATCGGTCCAGATTTAGATATAGCTCCCATATATAGTTTCGTCCGATTTATTGTGAATGATACCAAATTCTCAATATTTGTCCGATTGAGACAAAATGAATTAGGTCCAGGCTGATGTCTGCGAAGTTTTGTTGGAATCGGTTCAGATTTAGACATAGCTCCCTTATATAGAATCATCCGATTTTAGGTAAATGGTGCACTATACTGAAAGTATATTTCCGTTTGGGACAAAATTTTGCACGGAACTTAGTCCAGTTTGATATCTGTGAAGTTTTGTTGAAATCGGCTCAGATTTAGATATAGCTCCCATATATAGTTTCGTCCGATTTTTTATGCACCAAATTCCCAATATTTGTCCGATTAAAAAAAAAATTTGCGAGGATTTTTTTAAAAATATTTTTTTCATGGCCTACTATTAGGCGAGGATTTGTTTTAAAATATCTTTTTAGTTGGTGCTTACTTCTAGGCTTCTTTAATTCAACTAAAAGTTCATCAATTCTTAGGCTTTGATTTAAATTGCCTCCAGTAGAGTTTCACTTAGCACACACACACACAGTCCCATATTGTAGTGTAAGTAATTGCAAGTTTTTAACACCAATACAAAAAACGAAAAAAAGGAAAATTGCGAGAAACAAAAGGAAAAAAGAAGAAGAAGAACAAACACAACAAAAGAAGTGAAAAGTTTAACAGAGCATATCGAGCATTCAAACATGGACTCGAAGTGTGGAACTCGAAAAAGGAAACATTCAGAGAGATACAGAGAAACGTATATATACACACGCATAATCATTTAAATCAAATGGTTGATGGAGGAGGGTGGAGGGAATGCAGAATGGATAAAGCATAGCGAAAGCAAATGGCAAAAAACAACATCCATGTCCTTGGGCAACTTCCCACGCAAAAGAAAAATAAAGTTGGTTGTTTTTTCTGCCACTTCTTTCGTTTGCCGATTTTTTTTTTTTTTTTTGTTTCGTTTTGTTTCAGGCACATGGTTGACATGGAAAGCTTGCAACAATCTCATATACATACAACAAGTCTGTACAGGCTACATATGTATGTATCGAGTGCGTATATGTCGTCTATGTGTATGTATGCTAAATTATAGCAACAGTTCTTCATGTCAGGGGATTTGTATTGGAACTAAAGGACACGAAGCAGCAACAGCAACAAAACATAAGCTAAGATCCATTATAATTAATACCCTTTAAGAACAAAATGTTATGTCACCAACACACACACACAGAGACACACTCTTCGGCTTTTCAGAAACACACATAAGATAAGATAAGACACATGGGATCTCGTTACAGATGACATAGAAAATACGTCATGTAGATATCAAAGAATGTTAGGTTCAGAAAAAATATTTTAAAAAATTCACACCTTAACGTAGGCCATGAAAAATATTTTTAAAATATTCACGCCTTAACGTAGGCCATGAAAAATATTTTTAAAAAATTCACGCCTTAACGTAGGCCATGAAAAATATTTTTAAAAAATGCATGCCTTGAAGTAGGCCATGAAAAATATTTTTAAAAAATTCACGCCTTGAAGTAGGCCATGAAAAATATTTTTAAAAAATTCACGCCTTGAAGTAGGCCATGAAAAATATTTTTAAAAAATTCACGCCTTGAAGTAGGCCATGAAAAATATTTTTAAAAAATTCACGCCTTGAAGTAGGCCATGAAAAATATTTTTAAAAAATTCACGCCTTGAAGTAGGCCATGAAAAATATTTTTTAAAAAATCCACGCCTTGACGTAGGCCATGAAAAATATTCTTTAAAAAATCCACGCCTTGACGTAGGCCATGAAAAATATTCTTTAAAAAATCCACGCCTTGACGTAGGCCATGAAAAATATTCTTTAAAAAATCCACGCCTTGACGTAGGCCATGAAAAATATTCTTTAAAAAATCCACGCCTTGACGTAGGCCATGAAAAATATTCTTTAAAAAATCCACGCCTTGACGTAGGCCATGAAAAATATTCTTTAAAAAATCCACGCCTTGACGTAGGCCATAGGCCATGAAAAATATTCTTTAAAAAATCCACGCCTTGACATAGGCCATGAAAAATATTCTTTAAAAAATCCACGCCTTGACATAGGCCATGAAAAATATTCTTTAAAAAATCCACGCCTTGACATAGGCCATGAAAAATATTCTTTAAAAAATCCACGCCTTGACGTAGGCCATGAAAAATATTCTTTACATAGGCCATGAAAAATATTCTTTAAAAAATCCACGCCTTGACGTAGGCCATGAAAAATATTCTTTAAAAAATCCACGCCTTGACGTAGGCCATGAAAAATATTCTTTAAAAAATCCACGCCTTGACGTAGGCCATGAAAAATATTCTTTAAAAAATCCACGCCTTGACGTAGGCCATGAAAAATATTCTTTAAAAAATCCACGCCTTGACGTAGGCCATGACAAATTTTCTTTAAAAAATCCACGACTTAACGTAGGCCATGAAAAATATGGTTTAAAAAATCCACGCCTTAATGTAGGCCCTGAAAAATATTCTTTAAAACATCCACGCCCTGGCGTAGGCCATGAAAAATATTCTTTAAAAAATCCACGCCTTGAAGTAGGCCATGAAAAATATTCTTTAAAAAATCCACGCCTTAACGTAGGCCATGAAAAATATTCTTTAAAAAATCCACGCCTTAACGTAGGCCATGAAAAATATTCTTTAAAAAATCCACGCTTTGGCGTAGGCCATGAAAAATATTCTTTAAAAAATCCACGCCTTAACGTAGGCCATGAAAAATATTCTTTAAAAAATCCACGCCTAAACGTAGACCATGAAAAATATGGTTTAAAAAATCCACTCCTTAACGTAGGCCATAAAAAAATGGTTTAAAAAATCCACGCCTTAACGTAGACCATGAAAAATATGGTTTAAAAAATCCACGCCTTAAGGTAGGCCATGAAAAATATTCTTTAAAAAATCCACGCCTTAAGGTAGGCCATGAAAAATATTTTTTAAAAAATCCACGCCTTAACGTAGGCCATGAAAAATATTCTGTAAAAAATCCACGCCTTAAGTTAGGCCATGAAAAATATGGTTTAAAAAATCCACGCCTTAAGGTAGGCCATGAAAAATATGGTTTAAAAAATCCACGCCTTAAGGTAGGCCATGAAAAATATGGTTTAAAAAATCCACGCTTTAAGGTAGGCCATGAAAAATATGGTTTAAAAAATCCACGCTTTAAGGTAGGCCATGAAAAATATTCTTTAAAAAATCCACGCCTTGAAGTAGGCCATGAAAAATAGTTTTAAAAAATCCACGCCTTGAATCCACGCCTGGATGTAGGCCATGAAAATGTTCTTTAAAAACTCCACGCCTTGACGTAGGCCATGAAAAATATTCATTAAAAAATCCACGCCTTATTGGTAGACCCTTAAAAATTATTCTTTAAAAAATCCAGCCCATGAAAAAATTTCAAAATTCCGTATCAACTTCTTCGGTATTGCCACATATTCGATATTGACAACCAAAATTTATGTCATAACGGTTCATTGAGCAATTCATAAAAAAACTGCCATATCACAAATAAATATTTTTTTTATCGGCTCAGTTCAAGGTGGCAAATCCAGGCGACCTTAAAGGTTAGGCAATGACAACAACAAGATTTGAAAAAACAACAACAAATATTTTCCTAGCAAAAATTCGCTACCACCCCGAAACCAAAAATGGATAAACAACAAGGGTAATATTTATAAGAACAACAAAAACAACAACATCGACACGACAAGCAATCACAACGCCAGCAAAAACAACAACCACACAACACCCAGAACAAAAATATATATCAGCAGCTATGGGGCAATAACATCAATGCGTATCGTAACATAACCCTTAAAACTAAGCGACGAACATCAGAATATTCTCTACCATTGATATTGACAACAGCGCAACAACCTCCCTCAGTTTTTTGCGTTTTCCCCCTTTTTGACACCTTTTCATAGTTGGAAAACCGGGGGTGGGGGAGGGATGTTCACCAGGATTGACATGCTTTAACTTGAAAACTCCGACTATTCCCTTGATGAAAATTCTCAATTCGATGCCCTTGTTTTTAAGAGTTTAAATAAACGATAAATACAATGTCATGATACAATATTTTCGATTCGGGTGATAAGGGATCGAGTTTATGGGAAAAACGATAAACGATAAGAAATTTAAAATTAGGATTTGAAAAGCGAAGGTGAGAAGTTTGCCTTTATTTTCAAGGGTCATCATAAGGAGTGGATTTTTTTAAAAATTATTTTTTAAGGGACGAACGAAAAATATTTTTAAGGCTCCACAACAAGGCGTGGATTTTTATACCCTTCACCACACTGTGGTACAGGGTATTATGCCTTTGTGCATATGTTTGTAACAGTCAAAAGCAAACGATATAGACACATGGTTCCTTTTGAGAATATGCATAGAACCACTTTCTAAGTCGATTTATGCATGTCCGTTCATCTGTCATGTTAAATTTTAAACAAAGTACAGGTCTCATTTTTGATTGGAATTGGATGAAATTTGGCACATGTCACATATTTGGCCCAAGGACGAATCCTATTAAAATTGGAGAAAATCGGTTCAGAATTAGATCCCATAATATTTTCGTCCGATTTTATGCACATAGTGCAACAAAGTCCTTATATATCTTTCGATTTGCACGAAATTTGACACAGCGCACTGAATTGAGACTAGAATGATGTGTGTTAAATTTCCTGAAAATCGGTTCAGATTTAGATATAGCTCCCATATATACTTTCGTCCGACTTTATGAAAATGGTGCACAAAAGTTCCTACATATCATTCGATTTGCACGAAATTTGACATAGCGTACTGAATTGAGTCTAGAATGATGTGTCCTAAGTTACGTGGAAATCGGTTCAGATTTAGATATAGCTGCTATGTATACGTTCGTCCGATTTTATTTAAATGGTGCACCAAAGCCTATATATATCCATCGATTTGCACGAAATTTGCCATAGCGTACTAAATTAAGTCTAGAAATATGTGTGTTAAATTTCGTAAAAATTGGTTCAGATTTAGATATAGCTCCCATATATACTTTCGTCCGACTTTATGAAAATGGTGCACCAAAGTCCCTATATATCTTTCGATTTGCACGAATTTTGGCATAACGTATTGAATTACGCGTAGAATGACATGTGTTAAGTTTCGTGAAAATCGGTTCAGATTAAAATATAGCTCCCATATATAGTTTCGCCCGATTTTGGGTAAATGGTATGCCAAAGTCCCTATATATCTTTCGATTTGCAGGAAATTTGGCACAGCGTACTGAATTAAGTCTAGAACGATGTGTGTGAAATTTCGTGAAAATCGGTTCAGATTTAGCTATAGCTCCCATATATATTTTCCTCCGATTTTAGGTAAATGGTGCACCAAAGTCATTATATATCCTTCGATTTGCACGAAATTTGGCATGGAATACTGAATTGAGTCTAGAATGATATGTGCTAATTTTCGTGGAAATCGGTTCAGATTTAGATATAGCTCCTATATATATTTTCGTCCGATTTAATGTAAATGGTCCACCAAAGTCCCTAAATATCTTTCGATTTTCACGAAATTTGGCATAGCGTACTGAATTGAGTCTAGAATGATGTGTGGTAAGTTTTGGGAAAATCGATTCAGATACATACGTCCAATAGACACAATGTGGTGAAGGGTTTCATATAGTCGGCCCAGTCTGACTTTACTACTTTCCTTACTGGTTTTTTATTATTATTTTTTTTTTTTTTTTTTGTACCACAATAACGCCTGGATTTTTAAAAATGGTTTTTAAGGGTCCACACAAGCCGCGGATTTTTTAAAAATGGTTTTTAAGGGTCCACACAAGGCGTGGGTTTTTTCAAAATGGTTTCTAAGGGTCCACACAAGACGTGGATTTTTTAAAAATGGGTTTTAAGGGTCCACACAAGGCTTGGATTTTTTAAAAAATGGTTTTTAAGGGTCCCCACATGGCGTCGATTTTTTAAAAATGGTTTTTAAGGGTCCAGACAAGGCGTGGATTTTTTAAAAATGGTTTTTAAGGGTCCACACAAGGCGTGGATTTTTTAAAAATAATTTTTAAGGGTCCACACAAGGCGTGGATTTTTTAAAAATGGTTTTTAAGGGTCCACACAAGGCGTGGATTTTTTAAAAATGGTTTTTAAGGGTCCACACAAGGCGTGGATTTTTTAAAAAATTGGTTTTTAAGGGTCCACACAAGGCGTGGATTTTTTAAAAATGGTTTTTAAGGGTCCACACAAGGCGTGGATTTTTTAAAAATGGTTTTTAAGGGTCCACACAAGGCCTGGATTTTTTAAAAATGGTTTTTAAGGGTCCACACAAGGCGTGGATTTTTTAAAAATGGTTTTTAAGGGTCCACACAAGGCGTAGATTTTTTAAAAAATTGGTTTTTAAGGGTCCACACAAGGCGTGGATTTTTTAAAAATAGTTTTTAAGGGTCCACACAAGACGTGGATTTTTTAAAAATGGTTTTTAAGGGTCCACACAAGGCGTGGATTTTTTAAAAATAGTTTTTAAGGGTCCACACAAGACGTGGATTTTTTAAAAATGGTTTTTAAGGGTCCACACAAGGCGTAGATTTTTTAAAAATGGTTTTTAAGGGTCCACACAAGGCGTGGATTTTTTAAAAATCGTTTTTAAGGGTCCACACAAGGCGTGGATTTTTTAAGAAATATTTTTTCATGGTTTTTGGATTTTTTTAAATATAAATGTTTTCTCACTTAAAATTACAACAACGTTTTTATTCCCTGTTTTAAGAAGTGTCTGGAAAATGAAACTGTTTTCTATATTCTCCTCCTTGTACCCCCACTCTCTTCCTCATTTACTTAACGTTGAATTTTCATTGAAATTCATGAGCATGCCGTTGGATGGTAATGGAAATGCTTGCGAATTTTAACCTAATGGTGGTAGGCGGGTTACAAAAAAGTAAAAGCCATAAGAACACAAAGAAAACTTTATTTAGGTAATTTTTTTGAATGAAACCAAGGAGAAGAAGAAGCAGCAGAAAAAAAAATAAAGAAAACAGAAAACCCAACAAAAATGTAACACAAGGGAACAAACTTTGGTCATCTGTGGCAGTAGGAGCGGGGGTGGTGAGGTGGCTTGAAGTCCTGAAAGTTAAATTTTTTGCTCAGTAATTTAATGTGCCGTGATTGTGTATGTGTGTGTTTGTATGCGACTGTATTAGTTAGTCCGTCCATTTGCTTACTTGGGCCTTGTTTTATGCTGAATTGGAAAGTAAACAGTTTTCTTTTTTTCTTTCATTTTGGTGTTGTTGTTGTTGACAACAGCTTGTGGAAAACCTTTTATCCACCACCCCACCCCCATCCCAACCTTAACATCTGTTGTGGATGTGGCTGCTGCTGCCATTCCGGCTCTTGTTATTGTCAAATGAAGACGATGATGCTGCTCTTCTTCTTTATCAAAGTTTTCGGTGTTGTGGACGTTTGTTGTTGTTGTTCTTGTTGTTATTTTTACCAATTTCATTTTTGGTTGTCTTGCCATTCGTTTTGGCAATTTTCTTTTTCCAGCCGACATGGCAGTTGGCTCTTGAACCCCAAAGACCCACCGTGGTTGTCTTGAAGTATATTCTCAGACAGCTTTTACGAAATGTATGTGTTTGTCTGGGTGTGTGTGTGTGTACTCTTGCGTGTGTCTTTGTGTATTTACGCATTTACATTTTTTTTCTGGTATTCATTGCTGGCAAAAGATTTACGCAAAATTGCTATCATCGTCCTCAAATGGAAAACAGAAGAAGAAGAAAAGAAAAAATAACGAAATCGCTTAGCATCTCTTTGAAGGTTAACTATGGTACCACCCCCGGCCCATCATCACCGAACCTTGAGGATTCATTGATGCGTACTACGCATGTTTCTCCTTGCCGTCATGGAATTTTCGAAAATTGGGTTGATTTTATTACACTGTTTGTTTGTTGTCTGTTTCAGGCCGTTTCTATGAGGCTATGAGGGTAGACATGTGTGTTGGTGTGTGTGTGTGTCTGTGTGTGTTTATGTGTATTTTTGTTGAGATGCCAAAGCCGACAACAAGGACCTCTTCAAATGCAAAAATATTCATCAATCTTAATAAACACTTAAAATCACCTCATCTCTTGCCTCCTCCGCTACTCCGCAGCAAATAGAATGAATGAATAAATGACTAGAGAAAACTTAACTATTCTCGAGTTGTTGTAGTAGTTGTTGTTGCTGGGCCTCTTATAAGTGATTAATGAATTTAGAACGAAAAAAATTTATTTATTTTTTAATAGGAAATGAATTTTGGTTGGTACGTCCGAGAGAGGGAAACAAATTAAAAAAATGAAATGAATAATTAATATTTTTTATCAGACGGGAGGAGGGTCAAGAGACTTGAAAAAAATATTTTTAAAAATTTGATACGAAATTTAGAACACATCAGTTTAGACTCAATTGAAATTTTTGCAAATCGAAAGATATATCGGAACTTTGGTACACCATTTACGTAAAATCGGACGAAGCTATATATGGGAGCTATTTCTGCTAATCTGAACCGATTTTCACGAAATTTCACACACATCGTGCTTGACTTATCTCAGTACGCTATGCCAAATTTCGTGCAAATCGAAGAATAAATAGGGACTTTGGCGCACAATTTACATAAAATCGGACGAAACTATATATGGGAGCTATATTTAAATCTGGCCCGATTTTCACGAAACTTGGCAGACATCATTCTAGACCTAATTCATTACGCTGTGCCAAATTTCGTGGAAATCGAAAGATATATAGGGCCTTTGGTCCACCATTTACATATAATCGGACAACTCTATATATGGGAGCTATATCTAAATCTGAACCGATTTTCACGAGACTTAACACACATCATTCTAAACCTAATTCAATACGCTGTGCCAAATTTCGTGCAAATCGAGAGATATATAGGGACTTTGGTGGACCATTTACATAAAATCGGACAAAAATATATATGGGAGCTATATCGAAATCTGAACCGATTTTCTCGAAACTTGGCACACATCATTCTAGACCTAATCCATTCCGCTGTGCCAAATTTCGTGGAAATCGAACGATATTAAGCGACTTTTGTGCACCATTTACATTAAATCGGACGAAAATATATGGGAGCTATATCTAAACCTGAACCGATTTTCAGTAAACGTAACATACATCATTTTAGACCTAATTCATTACTCTGTGCTAATTTTCGTGCAAATCGAAAGATATATAGGGACTTTGGTGGACAATTTACCTAAAATCGGACGAAAATATATATGGTAGCTATATCTAAATCTGAACCGATTTCCAGGAAACTTAACACAGATCATTCTAGACATAATTCATTACGCTATGCCAAATTTCGTGCAAATCGAAAGATAGATAGGGACTTTGGTGTACCATTTACATTAAATCGGACGAAAATATATATGGGAGCTATATCTAAATCGTAACCGATTTTCAAGAAACTTAACACACATCATTCTGGACCTAATTCATTACTCTGTGCTAAATTTCGTGCAAATCGATAGGTATATAGGGACTTTGGTAGACCATTTACATTAAATCGGACGAAAATATATATGGCAGCTATATCCAAATTTGAACCGATTTTCAGGAAACTTAACACACATATTTGTAAGTCTAATTCATTACGCTGTGCCAAATTTCGTGAAAATGGAAAGATATATAGGGACTTTGGTGCACCATTTACATAAAATCGTACGAAAATATCTATGGGAGATATATCTAAATCTGAACCGATTTTCCGGAAATTTAACACACATATTTCTAGACTTTATTCAATACGCTATGCCAAATTTCGTGCAAATCGAAAGATATGTAGGGACTTTGGTGCACCATTTACATTAAATCGGATGAAAATATATATAGGAGCTATATCTAAATCTGAACCGATTTTTCCCAATTTCAATAGGGTTCTTCCTTGAGCCAAATAAGTGACGTATGCCAAATTTCATCCAAATCGGTTCATTAATTCGACCTGTACTTTGTTCGCAAAAATACATGTACGGGCGGACAGACGGACATGCGTAAATCGACTCAGAAAGTGATTCTATGCATATTCTCGAAAGGAACCATGTGTATATCTCGATTAGTTTTGCCTGTTACAAAGTTATGCACAAAGACATAATACCCTGTACCACAGTGTGGTGAAGGGTATAAAAATCCACGCCTTGTGTGGAACCTTAAAAACAATTTTTAAAAAATCCGCGCCTTGTATGGAACCTTAAAAACGATTTTCAAAAAACCCACGACTTGTGTGGACCCTTAAAACGATTTTTGAAAAATCCACACCTTGTGTGGACCCTTAAAACGATTTTTGAAAAATCCACACTTTGTGTGGACCCTTAAAAGCGATTTGTAAAAAATCCACGCCTTGTGTGGAACCTTAAAAACAATTTTTAAAAAATCCACGCCTTGTGTGGACCCTTAAAAAGCATTTTTAAAAAAATCTACGCCTTGTGTGGACCCTTAAAACCGCTTTTTAAAAAATCCACGCCTTGTGTGGAACCTTGATGTACCCCAAAACTAATTTTTAAAAAAATCCACGCCCTGTTTAGGTAACCAAAAATAATTAAAAACACGCCCTGTTATGGTAATTAGACATTTTTTTAAATCCCCGCCTTGTAACATACCTGAAAAAATTCTTCCACTCAGAGTAGGGTTGAAGCACCTTTGAAATATTTTCAAAAATAGTTTCACCTCACCTAGAAAATTCGATGTCCCCAAATTTCTCTATTTATAGATCGTCTGCATTCGCTAACCAATAAATTCAATAAAAGTGTCAAGCTTTCCCGAGAAGTACTGCTTTATCCCACCCTCCCTCTATCTATATTTAGCAGAGAGGGCACTTCCACTACTAATCACTTTCAGCTGAGAACAATTTATCTAATTCTGATTTTTATTAGCTCAAGGGATTCTATTTCACTGATAATTACAACATCAAATATGCGATAAAAACGAAACGAACAGAAATAATTATCACAGCAGATTACACGGATTTTGGATATTTGAGAAAAAACGAAGAAAATCTCTTAGTTCCATACTCAGATGATGCTGCGATGACTGCGACTGTGGTTGCTCCGTCAGCTCGTGCTAAGTAATCGTGTAGGGTTTCTTTGCCTTATCTTAATTTCATGTTCTTTTAACACCCTCCGAACAATTCAAATTGACATCGGCAGCAGCAGCGGCAGCTCACAGCCAGCCATGGATTAGTCACCACCAGCCATCCGTCCATGTTCGACACACACACAACATACCCCTACCCCTATGTCGCTCCCATAGTGTGTATGTTCGGTTGGATTAAAGATAATTAAAACGAAATGTGTGTGTGCGTGTGTGTTTGTACAACAATGTGTGCGTGTTGTTTACACCAAAACGAAGAGGCTATTAAAAAATAATTATTTTTATAAATAAATAAACTATAAGAAATCCGAGGTTTTAGTTGTGATAAATTTTTTCTTTTCGAAACAAAAGAATTCCATAAGATTTGCGGGGTCATTCTGTCACTGACCGTGGTGTGGTTAAAAAAATAATAATAACAACAACATAGGAGGAAGGGTATTACAAATAATTACAACAGCTTCCCTTGGGATGCTGAAATATTTTTTCGATAATATTTTTTAACAACTATGTTTAAGGTCATAACACAAGGCGTGGATTTTTTAAACAATATTTTTAAGGGTCTACCACAAGGCGTGGATTTTTTAAACAATATTTTTAAGGGTCTACCACAAGGCGTGGATTTTTTAAACAATATTTTTAAGGGTCTACCACAAGGCGTGGATTTTTTAAACAATATTTTTAAGGGTCTACCACAAGGCGTGGATTTTTTAAACAATATTTTTAAGGGTCTACCACAAGGCGTGGATTTTTTAAACAATATTTTTAAGGGTCTACCACAAGGCGTGGATTTTTTAAACAATATTTTTAAGGGTCTACCACAAGGCGTGGATTTTTTAAACAATATTTTTAAGGGTCTACCACAAGGCGTGGATTTTTTAAACAATATTTTTATCTACCACAAGGCGTGGATTTTTTAAACAATATTTTTAAGGGTCTACCACAAGGCGTGGATTTTTTAAACAATATTTTTAAGGGTCTACCACAAGGCGTGGATTTTTTAAACAATATTTTTAAGGGTCTACCACAAGGCGTGGATTTTTTAAACAATATTTTTAAGGGTCTACCACAAGGCGTGGATTTTTTAAACAATATTTTTAAGGGTCTACCACAAGGCGTGGATTTTTTAAACAATATTTTTAAGGGTCTACCACAAGGCGTGGATTTTTTAAACAATATTTTTAAGGGTCTACCACAAGGCGTGGATTTTTTAAACAATATTTTTAAGGGTCTACCACAAGGCGTGGATGAAAAATATTATTTAAGAAATCCACGCCTTTTTTTAAACAATATAGGACCTGAAAAATATTCTTTAAGAAATCTACGCTTCTTATAGGACCTGAAAAATATTCTTTAAAAATCCACGCCTTTTTTAAACAATATAGGCCCTGAAAAATATTCTTTAATAAATCCACGCCTTCTAGAGGTTCTGAAAAATATTCTTTAAAAATCCACGCCTTCTATAGGCCCTGAAAAAAATTATTTTAAAAATCCACGCCTTCTATAGGCCCTGAAAAAAATTATTTTAAAAATCCACGCCTTCTATAGGCCCTGAAAAAAATTATTTTAAAAATCCACGCCTTCTATAGGCCCTGAAAAATATTCTTTAACAAATCCACGCCTTAACAGACCCCTGAAAAATATTCTTTAAAAATCCACGCCTTCTATAGGCCCTGAAAAAATATTCTTTAAAAAATCCACGTCTTCTGCAGGTGCATGAGAAAAAATTCTTTAAAAATCCACGCCTTATATAGGTCCTGAAAAATATTCTTTAAGAAATCCACGCCTTATATAGGTCCTGAAAAATATTCTTTAAGAAATCCACGCCTTATATAGGTCCTGAAAAATATTCTTTAAGAAATCCACGCCTTATATAGGTCCTGA